>NC_058160.1:25894912-25993254 GCF_020080835.1 Cotesia glomerata
ACTTATGGAGAAATTATAATTATAAAATCACAGAAAATTTTTAAGTAACCTACATTTAAATGGCGTCAGAACATTTGGCAACGTTGTGTAGCGCGCGAGCTTCAGACCATTTAATAAATTCAAACTATTCTTTCCCGCTTCACAGCATTATTTATATTTGTAAAAATGCTTGCCGTAAGATGGACGGTGTGGCTTAATGTACATAGAATAAGCGAAAGGAAATTTAGTATAGACCAGATAGCTCAAATGGTAGAGTAGCCGACATGTCTTCGGAAGGTTCTGGGTTCGAATCCCAGTCCGAGCTATCTAATAATTTTTTCTCGCATATTCTATAAACTCACATTAAGATGATCCTCTCTACATTCCTTTCTCAATCCTTTCCTACCAATATCCTGTTACGTGAATGTGGAACGCTTCACGTAATAATTACCGTAACTCCTATTCTTTCCCGCTTCACAGCATTATTTATTTATATTTGTAAAATTTAACGCGCTTATGTTTTTCATACACGGAAAAAAGTAAACTGTAATAAATAACAGTCGATTTATAATAAGTAATTATCAACTGCTAAAAATTACCATTTCAAACAGTAAAATTGTGATTTTACTATTCACTATATAATATTTACCATTTAAACGTTACAATTTACTCTTTACATGGAAGAAAATACTATTTCAAACAGTAATATTCGCTATGTAAATGTCTAAAATGTTAAAGTATAATAATTAAGAATTCAGACTTTGATATTTATCATTTCGTACCTAAGAAATGATCTTATGATATGTAAAAAGTATAAAATAAAGTTAGTAAATTTCTAATACAAGCAACGTCAATATTTACAAAGTAAAATGGTAAATTTTAAACGCAACGCTAAAAATCAAACTGTAATTATTGACTTACTTGGACTGGTAAAATGTATATTTTAAAAGTATAATTTTTACTGTTTCAAATGTTAAATTCTCCCAGAGTGAGACCCCCTTATCTTTCATCTGAGTTCCCCTTTTCCTCATAATATGGACTATATATTGAGATGGCAATTTTTACTGTTTGAAACTGTAATTTTTTAAGATGAAAGAGTCGTTATTTACTATAGTGAAAGCAACTAATCACTTATTTTGGATATTAAATTATAATTTGTGGCTTTTATACTTTCTACATTAACTTCTGTAATATTTATATTTTTGCCACCCCGATGTCCGCTTTACTGTTTAAAACTATAAAAATTAACCGGAATCCGAGTGAATATTAGTTTACTTTTTCCAGTGTACATACGTATTAATTAATTTATTCTTAACAAATTTTCATATTTCATAATTGAAAAATAATAGCATTCCTGCCATGAGACATTAGAATATTATGGTTTTGTGACTAAACTTTTTTAATTAATTTATTTATTTACACTGACTGCAAAAAGTTAAACATGGTTAAGGTTATATTGTGCAAATAAAAATGTAAACAACCGAAATAAAGCGTTGCCAAATCACGGACAAGTTACTAACAGCTGATTTACAAGAGTTAAATTAATTTTTGTATTTAACTATTTTTTTTTTAATTTTCAAAATTTCAACGATTAATGCCTCATATTCTATTTATTTTTTAATTTTAGGAATTTTTATGGGTTTTTTATTTTAATTTATCGAATATTGACTACTACAGTTGTTGTGACTCAACTGGAGCGAAAGGACTTCCTTAATAAAAGTGAAAATTAATATTTTAAAGGTAAAGGTTAACTTGAAAGTTAACTAGCAAAAAAAAAATAAGAATCGGAGATACAACTAGCAATATAATTTTATTTATCTTCCTATTACAAGATAAATAAAAGTTGAGTAAAGTAATTGAAATGTATATGAATATCTATTCATATAAATGCACAGTACAATAGCTAATCTTAATAACGATCCCACAGTACTTAGAGCTGATTCGTGACTACTGTTGTGAACAGTACAGAGAGAGTGTCTAACGGATGTCAAAGAAGAAGTTATAACTCTCAGATATTTAAGCTCTCTTATAACAACTTAAACTTAAACTAGTATCATATAGCAAGGGAACTAGGGACAAACCATACGTCCTAACTCCTAACTTATAGCATCGTCACACATAACATATCATGCGCGTGTGGTCTTCACCGCTCCCACGTGTGCAATGTCAGGATAGCTTACAGCTTACCGTCAGAATACGCTTAGAATCAACGTATATATATTTACATAGATATAGATAGAGGAGGCTTAGTTATTAGAAGAAAAGACGGTATATAATACTAGATAAATATATTGTGAAAAATAATTGTCTTGTAAGATTGTTTGAGATGAAATTTATAAATATATTTTGAAACTAAAAATATAGTTGGGGAAAACGAAGAAATATAACTCGGGAAACTTTAGAAGATTTAAAAAAAATTTAAGATAACTAATTAATTTTTTTTCTACTTGTTTTTAAATAATTGGATAATTAAAGGTTTCGTTGGTTTAAATATAACATCTTGAAATTTTTAAAGCTACAGTAAAATAAAATATTCAAAAAAAATTTTTTTATAACTGAGTTTACAATTTTGAACAAGCAATATTAAAAATTATTTTTCGAGTGATTTCATATTTTTTTTTCTTAATGAATAACAAAAATAAAATAATTTGAAATGGAAAATTTTATAATTTTTGTTATTTTTTTTTACTGAAAAGTAAATTTTAAGTTGACAAAATTAAAAAAAAAATCTTCTTGAACTACACTAATAAATATTGAAGCAAATGTTTCTTATAAAAAGTACATCGTCGATGTATTGAACTTTGTTTTCATGTTTAGATTCAAAGAATTTTATTTATTGAATAAAATCATCATTCATCATCATTAGTAAAAGCAAACATTTTTTTCAGTACAAATATAAATTTTAAATCATCTTAATTTTTTGTAGTTTATTAATGAATATTTACGTGATATTAAATAAAAATAAATTATTTTCAAGAATTAATTTGTGTTTTATCATAATTAATCTCAATAACCTTATGAAACCCGGCATTTATATTACCGAAAAAAAAAATAAAAAATAATTTTCTATTTCAATCGAGTTAAACGTGTTTAGATGCTCATTACAAGCAATTAAATCAATTTTTGGAAAGTTTATGAGCTGATAAATTTAATAAACCAAAAGAGAAATAAATTTAATAAAAGTGTACGTAATATTAAATATTCGACAACCAATAATTATAACTCAACATCTCAAGGACTCGCCGCCAAATCATCGCATAAAAACACGATAAATTACAAGTATTATTATTTATAAATTTTTTTTCATCATTTGTTTTAATTATACATACACAAAATGTGTACATACGAACGATTAATTTCGCAAAATTTATAATTAAACATGGCCGTCTGCAATGACGAATATATCTCCCTTTCTATTTAGGTATCACCGCCTCATTATTTATTTTGTTTAATTTTTATTATTTTCTTCCGTTACTCTCTTATTACCGTGGTTCGTTAGTTTTTTTGTTTTTGTTTTTTTTTTTTTCTTAGAACTTCTTCATTGATTTTATTCAAAGTTTAATTTTAATAAGCATTCCCACTAGTTAAAAATATTTGTAATATTGAAAATTTTAATAATTAAATAAATACATTGTAACCAATTCAAACTCGAGAGTTGATTTTAGTATTAATTAATTCTAGACCTTATTATCATTTATTTAATTACTATAACCTGCAATCACTATATGACTGTCGAGAGTTACAATTTATGAATAAAAAATCTTTGGTTTAATAGTTTTTCGATATTTTTGACCACAATATACATATTTGATTAATTATTAATAATTTAATGGAAAATGTAACAAAAAAAAATTATAGAACTAACAAACTATTGAAAACTTCTCCAAAAACTTAACATAAAATATTAAATATCACCAAAAAATATATAAAATCTTAAAAAAGTGCAAATTTATATCATATCTTTCGAATAATACTAAATTTAATTTAAAAAAAGAACATTTTTTTTTCATATAATTACACCGGAAAGAAAAGTTTCTTTATTTTCTTAAATATATTGATAAAAACACTGGGCCCATAACCTGTTTCTTTGGTTATTGTATTGTATAATAAATAATTAATAATTATTGATCTATAATTTTATGTTATAAAATATGAAGCTTGACAGACTTTGTAACAAGTGTAATAGAATTATTAATTCGAAAATTTTTTCAATTCAATGATGAAAAGTCGACAAATATTTATTTAGTAAGTACGTTAAAAGATGGCTGGATAAGATCATGTAGTTTTCTAGATTACCGAATACTCTTAACCTATTTCTGTATGTGGATCATAATTATTTAATAACAAGTCTCGTTGTCATCAAGATTTAATAAAAAAGCGTATTGGAAAGACATGCTGTATACATACACATATATATATCAAGTTGGATGGAGTAAATAATCACAGAGCCTTTCACTGTTGTCCGAGGTTGGGCATCGCGCTTAAACGTATGTAATACTAAACTGTGTCACGTGTTTTATCGTCACTCCAAAGCAAAGCATTGCGGCACTTAGCACCGGCTACTCTTCCCTCTAAGGAAGAAATTATTATCCTGTGTGACATCTACGACAAAATAAGTAAAGTCGGTTTAGGTTTAGGAATTCAAAGTGTTAATGCAAGCGAGAGAAATTGCGATACTATCTTTAATGGAAATTTTGTCGCATCAATTTGCAATGCTTTGAGAAACTCTGTCAGACCAAATACCTAATCGATTTTAATCGCTGTTCATGCTTTTTAGATATATGTTACTTTCTTTCCTCTTTCTATTCAATTTGTTATTTTATTTTTTTATACGTTTACTTTATTCGCTCAATGTCAATAAAGCAGTAAATCAATAACTGGCTGAGTCTCAATTTCAAAAAAAGTTTTTATTTTAAAAATCGAGAATTGCTAATTGATAATTTATATTCTAAAGCTAATGGATACGAATTAGGCCAATCAATCAGCCTTTCGAAAGATATCGTGTTTACAGTCATACATCCCTACCGGGAGACTAATGAACTCCAATCACTGGATTTTTGATTGACTTTTTTGCGTTAGTTCGTATCAAAGTCAAAAATGACATCAGGTGTCTATTGCTTCATTCGAGTATTTTTTTTTTTTTTTTTTTTTTTTATTATATGAAGGATAAAGCGAAAAATCGAATTTTTTATTGTTTAAAATTTTTATAAATTTATTAAAAATTTTTTTAGCTTATCATTTCAGCTAAAATCTCATAAAAATTCGGTTAATATTTTTTAGTGACAAATATTTTGAATAACTAAAGTGACTAAAATTAAAAAATTTAACTTTTCTTCTTTTCTTCTCATAAATTTTTTAGCGAAAAAATATGAATATAATTTATTAAAACTTTCAGAACATTTTATACATAAGTTTTAATAAATATTGAAATTTCTTCTAAGTATTTCTTTGGGAAATATGAAAGATATCAGCTGTCAACATCAGGCGCAGTTATTGATATGAATTCTGGATTTCAATTTTCATCTTAAATCATTAAGAGTAAAATATTGATTTATTTTAAAAATATATTTTTCCAAAACATTGAAAATTGTTTTTTCATACATATTATTAGAAACTATAAATAAATTGTTATAAAACACTATATTTATTAGCTTTAATTAAAAATTTATTACGATTTGAAACTAACCAAACATTTTATTTTATTATCTGATTAAAAAAAAAATTAAACGAATTATATAAACCGAATAAAAAGAGAATTAGTAATTAAAATGATTGAATCGTCTGAAAAAAAGTTTGAATTAATGAGCAAGTTAATTAACCGGTTTTATTGTATTGGTTGTTTCAGCATGCGAACAATGTGCGAAAAGCAGCCTCGGAGTACATAGCGCGTCGTCAAGCCCGCAAGCAGATGACACGTTCGATAACTTCATCTCTGGCGGTGCCTATGACCCAGTTGAGTGACGTGGCCTTCCTACCAAACGCCAAGGCCGGTACTTTCTTCGCCCGTGACAACGTCTCTAATTTTATAAGTTGGTGTCGTAATAGTCTCGGTATCATTGATTGTCTACTTTTCGAGAGCGACGACCTCATAATGCGAAAAAACGAGAGACACGTGATACTTTGTTTACTTGAAGTCGCGAGACGCGGCGCCAAGTTCGGAATGCTCGCGCCTATGCTCGTGCAAATGGAACGACAAATTGACCGCGAGATCGCCGCTGAAAACAAAGCCTCCAATGGGACCGGAAACGACGAGAGCGATGACGAGTACGGCGAAATGCAACAAGAAGAGCCATACTTAATTTACGGTCCCCAGCCGCAAATTGTTACCAACGATCTCAAGAGCCTCGATGAAATGGTGAGTCTTTTTTCATATTCATCATGATCATGATTATCATTAATTTTTTTTTCAAAAACTTTTATTAGCTTGACCTGTATGTATCTAATTATTTATATAACGGAATCTTGCAGCGTTATTTTTATCGACTTTAATATGTTTGATTAAGTTGAAAATTTTCATACGTATTGAAGATCGATGACAATACAATATTTTAATAACTTTATCCTAATGTTCCGACCAGTATAATCAAAATAAAAAAAATGATTAATTTTAAACATACTCTCTAAACATGAATTAGTGAAAATTCATGTTTAGAGAGTAAGTCATCCGCATAATAATAGTAAAATTTTACACCTTTAACGCTTCTGAATTTTAATTAGGATAAATAATTCAAAAATTAATTACAATCTTTAAATTTTTAAGTATAGGTATTTTGATATTAATTTTTATAAATATTTTATCGGTAAATATTTATAAAAGTAAAATTATTACAAAAATACTCCAGCCTTTTTTTTTTATAAAAGAGTTCTTTTTGTAAATTATTAAATTTTTATTTTAATTCAAAATTATTTCTTACTTTTTATTTTGGTTCGATATTAAAGCGTGTTTCTAATTTTTTAAACTATAATTTATTTTTAATGTGTTAAATCAAAAAATTTTTTACTGGAATATTTTGTAATTACTTGTACCTGGAATTAAATTAATGAGCTAATTTTATTGTTTAAAATGGCAAGTCATTTATAATTTATAATAAAATTTTAAGTATAAAAATTAACGAGCATGACTCTCGATGAGTTATCGGGACTGGCACATCTTCGTTTGCAGGCACAACGATAATTGGCGGGATAAATATATATTTTTTCTAGCTGCCTTGACACGTTTATCGCGAATCGAAGGTAGACGGTATCTATCGCCGCGAATTCGACGGGGTGAATAATCTTCGTATAGACTCGCCGGCTACTGCTTTACTCGAGCTTTACTAACGAAAGATAATAATATATAATACGAGTAAAGTATATTAAATAAGAATATCTTTGGAATTCAATACTCGGTCGACTGCTTGTCAATTTGCTAAAGCAATTTAAAATTGGACGTAGATATCGCGTCTCTTATAATACTCAAACGACATGTTTCTGATGATTACGTACTTGTAAAAGGAATATTGAAACTAAAATAGCATATGTATGATTACAAATTTTTAAGATTATTTTTTTTTATCGTTCTTTAAATAGTTAATTTTTGAATTGACAACAGAAAATTAAATTTTAACATTACAATACAGTTAAAAATTTTGCGTCAAAAAATGTTGTGTCAAATATTTAACACTTTTTTGTGTTTTAATTCTCCTAAATCAACATCAATCTTAAATTTTGATTAAAGTTAATTTTTTTCTGCATAATAAATTTTCAAACCACCACCATTATTATTTTTCAAATAATTTAAATTGTAAAAAAAATAATTATTCGTCTTATCAAAAAGTACGAGATTTTTTCATTCACTAATAACAATAACCATAACTACGAATGTGTATAATGAATAGAACAAAAGTTTTCATTTGAATAGAAGATTAAAAATCTGGGAAAATTTTCAATTAACGATGTGAATTGTTGTTTTACTTAATCACAATATTTGCAAGGCAAAGTTGTTAATTTGAATGTATTACCTTTTTTTAATAAAATTAAATTAAAATAACCGGATTAATATCGTGAACATTATCTTATTATTTCACAAGTACAAGGTAATATTAAAGATAGCAAACTCTATTGTGCCTTATTATTCGCGCCCAATACAAGTTGATAGTGTTCTGTGTATGAGCGGCGATTAATCGTCGGATTAAGTCGCACGCGTACGTACGGAAAAAAAATAATGAGAAAGAAAGAACCGAATGAAAAAAGTTACTCAGCCTCCGAGGCAGTTTCAAACACCTTTTACGTGGTGTATAATTCCAACGAATATTCTTTCTCAATTTCGCTTGATAGTTCGAATAAGTAACAAGCTGTAAGATAAAAAGGACGAAAGGAAACACATTTAACTCACAGCGTGTTACTATATACTATATATATCTGTATAATATATATATTCAGACACTTATATATCGAAGTGTTCATTGACACCTTAAGAATTCCCCGGAACGAGTTATCGAGAGTAATGACTCGACTTCACACTGAGAAATTGGATCAGAGGCATTTCAATAAATCGATTTATGGCCCCGCTATTTTATTTTATTATATTTATTTTTTACTTCAGAATTATATTCAATCCTGTTGATTAAATGATCTTTATATGCTCGGTTATTTATTATCGTATTTTTTATCCGTCCTTAAGTAAATTGTTAATGAAAATTACTGTTTTATTAATTCGAAGCTTTTAAAAGTCAACATTTGCGTATTGACAGTACAATGAACATATATTGCGCTCTTGAAAACAACTATATACTTTAAAAATAATAAATGATAGTAAAAAATTTTTTATTAAAATTTTATTATTAAATAATAATATTAATTTAAATTAAAATGACTTTTAGTGTACAAAATTTACAACCTATTCTTTTAAATTAATTTTACAGACTTTGAGTTTTATTTGTTGTTGAGATTTAAAATTTAAAATACCAGAGTTAAATTGAAGATAATTCAGCATTATTTAAATGGGAATGTGCAATCACGAAGATTAATAATAAAAGCTCAAATTTTATTACACATAAATTAAAAAAAAAAATGTTTCGTCTCTCTAATTTCACAATAACTGTGACTTAACTCAACCACAAGTTATATTTATTTTTAGAGTGAGTTAATAAATCCCCGAGTTAATATTTCATTTGAAATAAATGTTATATATATGCGCATACATAAAAACATAAAAGTTGCGGGTCAAGCCGCAGAATTCTCATATGATAAGTCTAAAATAACTAAAAGAACAAAGTTCATGTTGAGAGTAATTGTTTATGCGAGGATTTTGATTATTCTCATCAGGAAAAAAGATAAAATGGAGTTTTTATTGTTGAAGAAGAGTAATAAATAAATATAAGTATAAGTATGTGCGGTTATGCAGGAATATTAGAGAGTACAGGTGCAAACTAGGATGAATTCTCGCGTTGCACCTGGTTGAAGGTAAAATAATGCCGTAGGAGGTAAATCCCATCCTTTATGTATTTATATATAGTAATAGAATGGAGGATGGAGGAGAGGATATAGGTACATATATTCATACAGAAGAAGTTAACATATCCGGTTAACCAGGCATCTCACGACGATTCTACAGTTCCCGGATTGTAGTTGCCTCATTCGGTGTGAATGCTGGAATAATGAACGACTAAATTTGCATAGACAAAGGATCGCTTGAGGATCAATGAATAAAATATTTAACCGAGCAAATCACGACGGTTTTATCTATCAGGAACAAGAGAACCAGCCAGTCTCCTTTCTAGGGCCACCCTGTGGTGACCACGTGTATATAACATTTGCACGATTTACACCATCGATATGCTCGATACGACCCAGAGCCTATTCACGCCCCAGTCTTGTCTGGACATCGCTCGAACTATAAAAAATAATGAGTGTGAACAAAATCACTAAAAAGTAACACTTTTTATCGATCCTAGACTTTTTTCGATGTAATTTAATTTTTTTAATTAGTACATTTAATTGATTAGTTTTAGTTTAATTGGTAAAAAATGGCAGAAATTTACAATACTTTTATTTTCTATCATAAAAAAATTTTATCTTTGGTTTTTATCCATTTTTTTATATCAAAACAAAAAAATCTATTTTTGCTATTATTTATTTTAAACTATTCAAGACTATTCAAATCTTTACAAAAGTAAAAATCCACTCTTATAATTTAGATGAAAAATATGAAAATATATCATGTAAGCAAACTATTCGTAACGTGATTGGTCAAATATATCATATGCATGAAAATATAGATAATTCCATACTAACATTCACACGCGCGCTTGCGCGCGCAACGTATACTAGTTTTTTAAAATTTAGGTAATCATAAAAATTTTTATTAATTTTATTGTAAATTTATTAAACAGAATAAAAAAAAAAAAAAAACAAATTGTATACCTTCATATCTAAATTTCTTAGCAATTTTTAATTTTTAATTAAAAAGGATCCCCAAAAAAATTATTCAAACGTTGACTTTTGAATAATTTCTCTTTTTTAACTGCTTCAAAAATTTGCAGGTTTCTTATTAGTACAAGTAATCATCCGTCTAATGACAAAAAATTTTTTATATATTTATAAAAATAATTCAAAGAAATTCACACCTTTTAAAGTAAGATTAATGATAAGGAATTCAAAGCAGGAATTTAGAATTAATTAACTTTATTATTCTTATACAAAAATGGTTGAAAAATTTTAACTATAAGAAAATCATGGAATAATTTCTCTTTGTTATACTTATTTTATCTAAAATAATTGTAGTTATCTAAACTAAGCCAAATGTTTTTTCTGATAGTATATTATTTTGGTACTTGACCATTTTCGATACAAAAGTGAAAACAATAATTGAAAATAACTCTGCACAATGGAAAAAAAAAGACATATTTGTCCATTTATATTTATAAATTTTGACTAAGTATAAACACAATAAACACGCCGTTACATTGTGTTGAACCATGTTTAGACATAAGACAAATAAAAACAAATAAGAATTACCATTTTCTCAACTTATGGAGCATGCTTCTGAGAATACCAGTTGCATTCCTCGGGAGGACGTGACAACTCTTGAAGCGATACTGCGCTCTTTACCTTGAACAAGCGAGAAAATCTCTATTATAAGAATCGTCTAAGTGTCAGAACGACGCTATTAGTTACAATAAATTGTTAATTGAATAATTGAGCGCATAGTTTAATAGACATAGCTGCTGTGACGCAAATATACAAGATACCAACGCATTGCATTTTAGATCTAGTTCGTGATTATTACTTCAATTGGAATAATTAATGCGATGAATATGCAGAATTTTTTACTTCCACTATAACTAGTTACGGAAAATTTAATTCTAATAATTTAAAAAAAAATGTTGAAGGTATGAATATCAATCCGATCAAATTTTTTCGAGGTCACGTAATCGATTTAGTGGGCTTAGTAGGTAAAAAATGAGTATAGCCTGTTTATCTAATCTGGGGCTTGTGTACTCGAGATCGATTGTGTAGAATGCGGAAAATATTACCGTGAATCATTTGGTATCTATATAGCAAAACATGTCGGCAATAAATCATACCTAATCTTTTTTTAGTTCATTTAACAACTCATATCGCAGTGACTTTACTGAAAAATTCCAGTTATTACTCATCTGTTAATAATTCTCGAAAACTATATATATAATTTCTTACATTTTTTACTATTTAAGAATATTGACGTAATGTTAACCAAATATGATTTAAAGTTTTTTTTTTTCATGGTAATATTTAATGGTTCTATGTTTAAAATATTTTACAATGTTAATTATTTGAAAAAAATTGTAATGCCTGACAGATTTTTTAAATAATTAAAATCATTTTAATATTTTGTGGTTCTTTAATTTTTAGAACATAGAAAAATTTTTTTTTAATTTTTTAGCTCAATAGCATAAATAAAATATTAAATAAAAAAAAATATTATTATCGAGAGTACTTTTTTTATTAATTACGAAGACGTTAAAAATAGTCGAAAAATTTACTCACGTTAAATATTTTACTTGAAAAAAATTTTTTTTTCAATTTTCTTTAATTTAATGACAAGATTTTAAACTGTATAAGGTGTCAGAAATTTTCATCTACATATGAAGTTAAACTATTAACATTTAGTGTCACTAAATGGCTTTTGACGTAAACATCTCCCTTTTTGTAGAGACTGTTCATTAGTGATTTAAGAAATAGAAGAAAAAATTAAACTTCGTCAAAGGCAATAGATTAGTAAGATTGGCTTTAAGTAGCTAAAAGATTGTGCAAAACTTTTCGCTGGAATTTAAAGAGTTGGGTATTGAAATATTTAAACTCTAATAGAAGTGGATTCTACTATATTATAGTGATTGCAAGTTGCTGTGGTTTATGTTCAGTCAACTTAACGGTAAAAAAAATAAATCTTCAATCAAAGTCTAAAAAATTCTTCATTTTAACTCAGAAGATATCATTAGAAAAATTCTATTTTTTTTTAAATGTCAAATTGAAATTTGGAAATTATTTTATAAATTACAAATTTTTATGGAATAAAAAAATCATTAAAATATTTAATTGATTTCAATTTAAATGATCGATAAAATATTGGAAAAAACAAATAATAATCTCCCCAGCGAACAGTGAAGCAAAATCAATTTGGCCAGACATCCGTGGTGTGAGTCACGTACAATAAACTCAGCTATATAGAATTATATATAGCTATCCAAAATGGAAATCACCATGGCAATACACTTCAAGTTGGCAACGATATTTAGCCGCTCTTATTTGACGGACATCCCACATAAGAGACGTAGTAGAAGAATATTTATGTTCTGAGCAAACATTGAGCGAGTCTTTGGTCTTCGATTTGTCTCATCGGATAGTAATATGCGGATCACGGAGCTTCTAGCAAGGAGAAAAAAAAAAGGACCGAGATAAGAGAAAGTAATGCAAGGATCCTGAAATACAAGGTTGTAACTTTAAGGGCAAGTAAAGCGCCAACTCGAAAGCTTCTCAGAGTATTGATCGCCAGCAGCTTTTGTGTCAAGTTCACGCACCTCAAGAAATCTTTATCGTTCTTTTTTATCACTACCATCGATACATAAGACAGTAGTTTATTAATAAGAAAAAAATTAAGAAAAAGTTTGTTACAAATATGAAAATACGATTGAAATAATTATGATCAAGTATGAAAAAAAAAAAACTTCAACAATAATTTGAAATAAAAGCATAAAAATTATTAGTTTGTAAGACGAAGATGTTAAAAATTCATGGAAAATAAGGGAAGATTAAAAATGTAGTGGGTAAAGTGGATAGTTTGCTATTCTTAAAATCCCTCGAGAGTAAACTTCACTTCAATTCAGGGAGCTTAATCATGAGAGTTTTATAAGAACATTTCGGAGTTAAAATTCGTGGGATAAGAAATTAAATTAAAAGATTCTAAATATAATTATTTTGTCTTTAGAAAATATCTGTTATTACTCTTACTTAAGAAAAAATTTGCATTAAATAATTCAGCGAAATTTAATTAAGATACCCGCGGGTAATTAGGTAGAGTTGAGTGATCATTGTAATGAAAAGAAAACTCTTCATAATTTTTTATTCATAATTATATAATGATATTGTTTATAAAATATAATAAAAAAATAAAATTAAACATTCAAAGTGTGGTTGGGTAATAAGACCTTTTCTAAAAAAGAAAAAATAACTTGGTTTAAGGATAAAACTCTTTAACCAGAAAAATTATTTTGGAAAGTTTCATAGTTTTAAATTAAACAGTTATTTAATTGAGAAATTTTTCTGGGTTTATCTCTTAAAAATAATTTTTTTGATTCAAGAGTTTTTTTTCAGTCAAGTTAATTTTTTATAGTGAAGATTTAGAATACTTATTAAAACAATTTAACTATGTTAAATAAATTTTAATATTTGAAATCAATAATAATGTTAATTTCAAAATAATACCGCAATTATTGTCCTTCAAACATTAGAAGTTTTTAAACTACTTAATTATATTAAAGTGGGCCTTTAATTAATTGACTATAATAAGTAAAAATTACCATTATTTGTTTATATTTTGGAGAACAAGTATTCGAATAATGATTGATACGAAAATTGGTTGATTAAATTGGATATTTTGAATTTTATCATCAATATCCCTTAGACATCATCATTGGGTCGTACCTTGTACTTTAAACGTGTGTTCAATGTAAATTTTTTGTATACACAGAAAAAAAAATGTTCTTGAATCAAGTATTTTTATTTATATACGGATTTCTAGTGTACAGGCGTAATAACGCCCTTTTACACCCTAAGCCTTATCATTCTGCTTAGTTAACTCTGCCTTATCATTGCGGCTGTGGACCGACTTGTGCCTTCTGTACCGCATTTGCCCTGATCCTCACCACTCGGCTATTGGAACAGTAACATGGGAAAACCACAGAGAAAACCCATGTTAGTACAGTCGGAGCTGGGTTAACTCTACAGTGATTGATAAAAAACTCTTCTTTATCGACCACTGGAGCATTAGGCCCCTCTCCTAGTGTGCAGAGATCCCTCGCGCTAGACAACGCTGACTAGAGTGGTCACCCATTCAAGTTGTTGCTTAAAATGTGTGATCGCCCAAGTCAGACGTGTGCCGCCCGGATATCTCTGCCACTTCCAGAGGCTGGCAACGTAACGTAACGCACATATTTTTAATTATAATCACTGGAAAATATTGGTGCGTACTGGGATCGAACCCGGGTCCCACTCTTTCGAAAAGCGAGCACCGAGCCGACCAGGCCATTGCCAACCTTTTCTTGAATCAAGTATATATTTTTCAAGAACTTAATATTCTTGGTTTGAGTAAAAAAATTCTTGATTTAAGAAGATTTTTCTTGATTTAAGGAAATTTTACTTAATTCAAGAATTTTTCTCTTGAATCAAGTTAATTTTTTTTCTGTGTATTTATATCAAAAGAGAAGATGCAAATCCTCATATACTTTAAATGAAATTTACTTGTATATTCACAAAAAGAAAGACGTATTTAAAGGGATAAAGTGGTTGATAATAACAAAAAACAACAAACAACTTTCTTCTCAAAGCGGTTCGACGTTTTATTAAATGATTCGATCAGACGAACAGACATAATATAATGTAAAGAGTATATCCTCTCTTTGAAAGCCGCTTCCATACGTCCTTGCTCGACGCGAGAAAGGCCGACACTAAAATGAGTGGGAGTCACGATTACGTTACCTCGCACTGACCTATCGATACTGTATGCTGTATGCCGTATACAATCAAAATATATTCTACATTGAGTATTATATATTATATATATCTATCTATTCTGTAAGTTGCCTCCCAATACAATTCATAACGTTAAAAGTTATGAGTCACGTCAAAAGTCTATTTAACACCTCGCACCCACCTACACCTATATCATCATAAATGTGCCGGCTTGGCTTAACGATATTTAGATTTTTTGGTATTTTATGTTCTATGGTAATTGTTGTTTACGTGTATTTTAATTCACAGCGTGAAATATTCAAAATTCTTTTACTTTTTTTATTTTATCGCTGATACCTACATTATAAAATTACTTTTTTGAAAATGAAATAAATTTATTTAACACTAATAATGGATAATGATAATAAGAAATAAGAAAGTTTAAAATTTATTTATCTAAACAAAATATATTTTCGACTTTGACATCCGGTGGTCCTTTCATTTGTTATCGTACGATAATATTTACTCGACTCTATTTAAAGACGGTTATATTTACATAGATGTACACTTCCTTTGATAACAATAGCTGAGAACTTTGACATATTTTGAATAAATAACTGTTTAATAAAGAGAAATTTCGATAAATAAATACTTAGCATAATACGAATTTATTTGATTCTTATAACGTTTCTTTTCAGTAATTACAATAAGTCTAGCCTCTCAATAAAATAAAGCATCTGAGTATCATTGAGAGATTTTTTTCTATAAATATTTTCATGCATTAGCATGAATTATTGTTATTAGTTATTACAAAGTTTTAAATGTCAATTACTCAATAAAATAAACAAGCAATAAAAAAATATGAGATGGTTAATAGCATTGTAGTATTTTTTATGCAAAATTGTCGTGTATTACGTAATGGAAATAAAGTATCAGTTGCTTAATCTGATAATAACTATAATCAATTTTTTAATAAATATTTATTAATCGGCCAATTGTTTTAATTATTTAATTTATAAAATTAATATTTTTATTACAAAAATTATGTTTTAAATTATATGTTTAATTTAGCTTGAAGCAATTGTGCAATAATTTTTATAACCAAATGTAATAATAATAATTAAGCGTAATAATTCTTAAGACTATTGTTATTTTTTTTTTTTTTTTATAAAATAACATTTACAAAAATCAATTAATGAAAAAAATCCAAAAATTTAAAAGTTTAACATATATTATGTTACTAACATCAAGATAATTATTCTAATAAATTTAAAAAAGGCAATAATACTTTAACAACATTTAAATTTGAAGAAATATCAAATAAAAATATTAATATCGTTAATAAAATTACCTTGCGTTTTTTTTTTTTTTTTAAGTTCACGAGATTTTTCATGATGACTCGACGATTTTTTTTATCTATTCATAGTTCAAATAGAATAAACTTTAGTTCGAACAATTATTGGAAAAATAAAAATTTCAATTTTCCTGAAAAACGTGTCTATAATAAAGGAATCTATTAAAAGCCTGGGAACAATGTAAAATTGATGGAAAATGAATAAAAGATGAAAAGCGGCCGAAATCCTTTTGATCGACAGGTAATAGGCTTAAAAAATGTTCCCTAGCAATTACTAAACGTTAAACTGTCAATAAATACTCGCTTATCGCGATAAATGCACCGAGAGATTAATCCAGAGCGTTTTAAAATCACCATAACAATTTCCAAGGTGTCTCGTTGACTAACGGGGAATTGATACATACGTTTTTCTGGGAAAAAATCTATAATATGTGGATTGAGTGTTGAATGAGAGCGTCGGGTGCATATAAGTGACCGTAAAAGGTGACTACGCACGGGCTTGGCTCTTTACCGCACGAGCCATTATGTACCTACAATTAACTCAAGCGAACGCCGATTCGAAGGAAGGTTACTGAGCCATGCAAGGTCCGCCTAAGGTATCCAGCTATCGGCTTTACTTGTCTTAACCAATAGCTATCTATCTGTATCGCGTTACATCTAAGCCATGATACTAAAAAGTCGCATTTGCCTATTTTTTACAGAGACAATACCTTCAGTCATTATATTCTTATATTTTTCCATAATCATTTACAAGTATTGTGAAAATTAGAATTTTAATTATTGTTAACAATAATATCAGAATTTGATAGCCTTAAATTAAAGTTCTTATACAAATTAAAGCCAAATTTTCGTTAAAAAATTCCAAAGAAAGAAAAAATTTTATCTAAAGTTAAAAAATTATAAATTTATTCAATTAATTTTTATATAATCATTAATAAATTTTATTAAAAAAAAAAAAAACTAGAAAAAATTTGACAATTCGACCGATAAAAAATTATTTATGCTATTAAAAATTGTCTATAAGCCTAAATTAGCAAAATTAATTTAAAGTTACACAGTAAAAAATTTTGCGTCATTGCGTCAAAAAATTTTGTGTTAAAAATTTTTATGTTAAATATTTAACACTTTTTTTTTGTTGATTTAACAGAATAAATTTTAAATTTACACATAAAAGTGTTCAATATTTAACACTAAGTTTTTTAACGCAATGACGCAAATTTTTTTACTGTGTAAAGTTAACTTATCAGAATTTAACTTTCAAAAATTAAAATGTCGAAGTTAAGAAAATTTTTCATCAAAAATTTAAAAAGAATTTTAGAAATCAAATAAATAAAAGAAAAATTTTTTTTTCAATTCTAACTTTTAATAATTTATACATCAATATCTACCTAAGTTATGTAAGTTTGATGTTTTTACTCAATTTATTCAATTTTGCCAACAATAACATAATAATAAATAACTAAAAAACAAATTTTATAATTCTTAAAAAAATCAATAATTAACTGCTCTTTTTAAAGAGTTATTTTTCCATTAAATTAATATCAATATTACATCTTCCTATACTTCTTTATCGTCCACAAAACAGGCAAACGCTAGTATATATATATATATATATATATATATATATATATATATATATATATATATATATATATATATATATATCACATGTATTAAATATATATATATATATATATATTTAATACATGTGAGCAAAGGTAACAGCAAAAAGCATTATATAGACGAACAGCTGAGAACTATAGACTCTTCGAGCTTGCGGATGGTATTGATTGTAGAGACGCCGGCGCCGGGACGTCGTACCAACGAATGCATGCGACTATATACATATATATAATATACCTTGTAATATATGTGTGTGCATGTACACTTGGCTTTGGCACCACACCCGATATTTAGCAAAAGCTCTCTTGGCAACATATATGTATATAAGGTACATGGTTTGCAGAGTGTAGTAGTACAGCTCGGTAATGTGTGATGCCGCGCGGAAATGCTGCGAATCTGCGTGGATTCCCAGGACGCAGTAGACACGCCTGCGACATTCCGATTATTTACCGTGAGTTAAGAGCGACTGAGAAGGAATATATCGTGATGCGATGTAATGACGTCGAGTCGGATTGAGTACACTACGATGATCACATTGTTATCATGCACGACGTTTCACGGTCAGGAAAATCCGTAGTGTATCGATTTAAACGGTGAAATCGTGGGTGTGCCTCTCTCTTTCCCAACAAGCCTCTCTCTATACATACGTGTAAATATATAAGCTATAGTAGGTATAAATAAATAAGTGTGAGGGTATTATGTATGTAGTATGTGTTCATGGGAAATAGTTAAAAGACTTTAGCGAGTATGGGACTTTACTGAGGAAAACGGCTTTTAAATTTATCACATCACATTTACTTTCTAACTTTTGTAAGCATAAACGCAACGTTTTAATATTTTTAAATTTATAATTGCTGGAAAATAAGGGCTGAATTTATAAGGAAGTTTATTATTACTATTACTATTACAGATTATGATGGTAAAATTTATTTTAAATTGCTTTTTTTGATATCAGTTGTGGTACTGAAATTACCCGGATAAATATAAGGGTATATACGAACGGATGGAAAAAAAAAGCGAGTCATTATATTACACACGTTAGATATTTATGGAGATAAGATACATGTTGGATCTCTCCATTATAAATTTATGAAAAAAGTTTTTACGTAATATACGCGAAAGTTTAAAAAACATCTGCAAAATTTTCGTCAATAAATTATAAAAAATTTTTTCAAAATGGAAATTTTTTATTAATACTAAAATAAAAAAAAAATATCTGTCAATATTTTTTTTTACTGATAAAATTAAAATTTTATTAGATTAATTAAAATAAAATAAAACTTGAAATTAAGTAATTTGTTAATGAACAATTACGTGAACGCACCGTGTTATATTTAATACGTTAAGTAAATTAGCATAATAATAAAAAAAGGTGGCGATTAATATTTAATAAAAAAATAGTGCATAAATTAAACCAGAAATATTTAATTAAAAGTAACATTTCCTCGTCAACTAGACATCATTACATCAGATATAGTTTCAATTAAAATTCATTGGTCAATTAACAGGCAAATTGAAATAATACGTACTATTAATCTATCGCATGTATTGATAATGAAATATTATCCCTAGAATTAAATTTAATTATTGGTATTAGACTATTTACGATTTTTATTGAAATAGTATGGTCTCCTACTCAATCAGGACAGTCCACTAAGATTGAAAGAGTTCAAAGAAGGTTTTTAAAATTTTTAATTTGGAAAAAAACTGGACTTTATCCGGCTCGGGGAATTGCAGATCTCACGCTATGCAAAGAATGCGAATATCTTACTCTCGATGAAAGACGCATCTGTGCGGAATTCTCCTTTGCAACTAAATTATTTAACAACTTGGTGGATTGTCCTCAATTGCTAACACTGTTTAAATTTAAGATACCAGTCTTAGGTATGAGAAATCAAACTCCAATGTACATACCTATTGCTAAATCTAACTTATCACAGGCAGCGCCAATATATCGTATCTCTAATACAGTGAATCGCTTTTATCAATGGGAACCTGCACTTGATATGTTGAATTGTCCTAATGGCTATGTAACTGCGTTACTTGGCAAACTAGCAACTAAGTGGCGTTAAAGATGTGCAATTATGAATTAATAGTTAATAAGTAATTTTTAATAGGTAATAATTAATAAGTAATAAGCAATAATTACTCAGCAATTTTTATGAGTGGAAATGAATGAAATCACTATGCTAGCTATAAGTCATCTTGTTATACATCAAAAATTTATTTTTCTTATGTACTAACAATTGTATTATTAACCCTGTTAATGGCCTAGGCTGTTGGGTTTGTTTATTGAAATAAAATAAAAATAAAATAAAAAATAAAATAGAGATCAAGAAATTGAGACAAATTTGTAGTATCACTAATACCTAAAGTACATTAGGAATGCGCGGTGAACGCTAATTAGGATAAGCTCATTGATCAATCAACCTGATTATTAATAAAAGTCTAGACATGAAGGAGCGGCCCCGCCTACATTTAACCAGCCTCTGTCTAAATATATAATAAGTTAAAAAATATGTTTATAAACGTAAATAAATATATGTACATTTTTTTCTTCTCACCCTTCAAATTGACATTTGACACAAATCCGGAGCGACAGGCCCGTCAATTTTCTGTCGCATAAAAAATTATACGCTCGAGTGAAATCAATTTTAAATTGACTATATCGATAGCAATAATTGAAACCAAAATAATTCAACGTCTCGCGTATCAGATCAATCTCTTTAGCATTATTATTTAAAAGTGTAATATCCATTTGTTTGACATCTCACTACCGGTTTATTTTCCCTTTTATCCCTACTCTCAATTCGACTTCCTCCTCTTCACAAGTTAATCGGAGATAATTTTTTTCCTTTTTTTTTTTGTTATTTATTTAGCGTTTTTTCCGCTGCAACGACCCACACTTGATACCCGTAACCGTGGGCGCTAAAAAAATAGTCTTTCAAATGGCAACTAAGTCGCGATCGATTGTTTCGCAGCTAGTTCGCCATTTCAGTTTCCGCGTCTCCTTTCCTCGTGGGTTGAAGACGAGACAAAGAAAACCACGTACGTACGTTTACAACTTCATAAAATCCATTGATCAATAACACGACAAGTTACACACAAACTTTAGATATTTCACATATAAATAAATTCTCGTGAATTGTAAATTTAAATTTTTGATATTATCAAAACTCAAGAGATGTAAAATAAAAACACAAACAAAAAATTAAGTTAGATTGCCTTTTTATTACTGGATATTAAATTTTTAATCATAAAAATTAAAATTCATCTAATTGGCCGTCCCTCCGAGCCATTCGTTTTACAACCGGAGCCATTATAGCCACGAAAACATCGCGAGAGTACCTCTTAGCTGTTATCCTATCGGTAATTAACATAGCGAAATTCGGGATAGGAGCAATGATCGTTAAAATCTATGGGCCAAGTATAAGTCAACAAGTAAATTAGAAATTCTGGGAATAGCTTTTTACTTACAGGCTTTTTCTATCGGTTGATTGTTAGCTGAATAATATTTTAATAATAGTACGTGGTGATAGTGATAAAAAAAAAAAAAAAAAAAAAAAAAAAAATTAGTCGTCTGAAATAATCACGACTGTATTTCTTAAGACTTGTTTAAAACATTTATCTTCACGCATTAGATAATTAACATATATAAGTCAGAATAATATTTATTTTAGTATGGATATTAAACGTTAGAGGCATAAACCAGTATATTACAATTTCAGCAGTGGTAATACAGCGGTCATAATTTACTATGCAAAAGCAAGTGCGATAAGACTTAAGAAGGTTCATACTTTGCTCATAAGTCAATTGAGGTTTTGAGTTTGAAAAATGGCTCGAATTATTAAAGGAATTTATTATAAAAGTGAATAAATAATTTGGAAAATGATAAAATTGCTCTGTCATAAATTGGAACCATTAATTTCTTTGCTCACATTGAAAAAGAAATTAACTTGATTCAAGAGAAAAATTCTTGAACCAAGAATATAATTTTGAAGAGGGTAATTGTCTTGAATCAAGACTAAAAAATTTTGAATCAAGTAAAATTTTCTTAAATTAAGAAAATTTTCTTTAAATCAAAAATTTTTCTATTTGAATCAAGAATATTAAGTTCTTCAAAATTATATACTTGGTTTTAGAACATTTTTTTTTCTGTACAGGCAATAGAAACCAAGCTTGAAGTTTGATATTCAAATCGACTTCGAATTAAAACTTCGTCGATATTGAAAATGATTAAAGATGTTTCTAGTAAAAAAATATTTAACGAATGGAGTGTTGGAATACAGTTAATTACTCGACTTACTGCTTTGTAAGTGAAAACTTTGGACTATATCTCGCCATCTATCTACTCTTGCGGAACTAGTTACTAGACGTGTCTACAAGAAAAACAAAAAAGTAATTTTTTTTTCTTTTTATTTACAGTACTAGAAATAACCGGTATAACGCAATACTTGATATTAATTAAATTCTTCATAGAAATAAATTTTTTCAAAATTCTAAATACAGTTACTATTTTAAAATACTAACTAATAAGCGATAGAAAAATTTATTTTAGCTTATATGAAAACCTCCACTAAGAAAGCATGCATAAAAAAATAAAAAATAGTTCGTATATGTTCTCAGCAAAAATATATATCTAAAGTATAAATATGTATGGATATAAATTTTTTATATGTTTATATATATATTTTCCCGTATACGGAAAAAAAATATTGTTAAAATGACTATCTACACAGTAAAAAAATTTTTCGTCAAATTTAACACAAAATTTGTGTTGATGACTTTTACACAATTTATGTTTGAATCAACACTCTATTGTGTTGAATCAACATACTAAAATGTTAAATTCTACACACTAAAATGTCAAATTCTACACAAACATTTTTACACTTTACACAGTGACGAAAAATTTTTACTATCTAACGTTTCCTCAAAATAACAATCCGGTTTTCTGATTTAGGGATTCATTTATTTGACTTAAGCATACAGAAAATAGCTCTTGTAAATATTTATGGTTTCGTCAAAACAGGCAATTATTTTGTCGAAGTGAGGATCTGTATAGTTAAGAGCGGTTTATAGTTGATTTTCAAACGTGTTTTTCTCATGTATGTGATAAAATTTCGAAAAAAAACGCTTCGCTCTTCGATAGATAATTAAATTATCTATTGAAGAGCGAAGCGCTTTTTTGGAAAATTTTCATTTATTTATGCATAAAATGCGTTTTAAGATTCCATTTGTTGTACAAATATGACAGAGATACTTTCGTTTGTCCAATAGAGGGCGAGAGAGAGAAAAAATGTAAGCCCTTCTTAAGTTAACTAAATGTAACGCCTAAAATAATGATAGGGATCGTCATTTTGACTATCCGCTCTATAGCTGAATTAGGTATACAGAATATCTTTAAAAAAAATGAGTGTACGACGTATAGTCAGAATAACGATACGTACACTGAAAAAAAAAAATTAACTTAATTCAAGAGAAAAATTCTTGAACCAAAAATATAATTTTGAAGAGGGTAATTGTCTCAAATTAAGAATATCAAGTTCTTCAAAATTATATACTTGATTCAAGAACATTTTTTTTTCTGTGTATCCTCATTCTAACTTTATTTTTCTCTCTGTGTACGAAAGTTCTATACCTATCATGAAAAAAATTTATACCTATAACACAAAAGTGTTTTAATACTATTTATAACTATTCTCGGAACATAGCCAGCGATCGAAGCTCCTTAACTAGTAAGTCAATCGGGCAGTGACTTAAACTTCAAAAAGTAGGGTAAAGAATAGTCAGGTGTAAAAAAGCTCTAACGCGAACGTGGATGAAGCCTGACAAAAGGAGCCGGTGCATCGTCTTTACATAAAAAAAATCCATCCGGAAAAACGTTGAGCCAAGACTTATTGAAGGGTCAAGTAGATATTGACCCAAATGCCTTTCGGCGAAAAAATAATAATAAAGGAGGCTTTTAAATGAAGTAATGTTACAAGTGTTGTGTAATGAAAAGTTCTGATTATCGGTATGGTATATAATAATTAAATAATATATTATTAAAAATAATAATAATCTGACATTTAACGCAATGGCAAGTAAGGGATTATAATATAATAGTTTGCACACGAAGCCTCATAGTAAATAATGCATTTGGTAAAGACGATATACGCCACGATTATGTCCGATCGATCGTATAGCTCGGTCGAATCGGGAGCAGAGGTTAACACCTAGGTCATTCTTATGGTCTCTTCCCACGAGTCTCAGGACTCCTCCTGATATGCTATGCTTACCACATTGGTCCTGGCTGCACACTTAAGATCGTTCCCAAAGATATAATCTCAAAGATACCGATCAGGATCTCCGACAGAGTTCCATCACTTTCTCCGATCGTGCAGTTTATCCTAGCCAACGTGTATATGCCCGATGAGATAGATCGATAATCGATCCCAAATCACTGGATCTACTCTTATATCTGGATCTGACCCACCCTAATAAAAAGACAAACAACTCGATCGATATGTCTTTCCTATCCTCATGCTTTTTATTACAGTCTAGTCTCCAGTTTACAGTCTGCAGTCTCTATATCTACGTCCTATAAAAACAAATGTCACATTATGTTTTTGCTTACAGTTATCCCGGTAATACTTTATTACCGTAACAGTTTACTGCACTTTTTCTCTGATCATCTGAGGTAATAGATGCTCATGCAGATGCTTTCATTATTTTTATTCTATAAGTAATTGCTTTTAGCATCGAAGGCTTAACATAGAAACTTTTAGTACTTGCCGTGATTGAAATATGAAAATGGATACATTTATATCAGCGCAAAATTCAAACTCAAAGTCATCGTTGGTAGCAAGTTTTAATGATTTGAATTATTATGTTAATAAAAATAATTAACCTTTGGATATTTTATTTACCAATTTCTTGCTAAACACATGTGAAGAGATATTTTTAATAAAATTTTATAGAGATATAAATTTTGTTTTATTTTTAATTGATAACTTGTTTTGGAAAGATTTATTATTATCAACTTTCTTCATATTTAATTAATGGAAAAGTTTACCTTAAAAAATTACATTTTTAGACATTTATTCCACATTCGAATTTTGTAATAAATTTTTAACTTTCAGAGGTTCACATTTTATTCATAAAAATGTCAAAAAAAATTTCTTCTCAATAAAAATTTCAATATTAATATTTTTTTTATTTATAGAAAAATTTTAATAAATTATTTAATATGTAGAAATTTTTATTAAAAATTCATAATTAGTTTAGTTTAATAATTTTTTTACTGTCCAAGTTATCAAAAAAAAATAAATTTATTACTTCAATATTTTAAATAATTATTTTCTGTTCTTAACTCTGTGATTGTAAATAAAAATATTCAATAATTAATTACTTTATTAATTTTTAAACATTGCCAAAAATCTCGTACCAAAATAATAAAAAAATTCATTTATTTCTTAATAAATATACTTCTTAATAAATAATAACCATAAATAAATAAAATGATAGCCAATAAAAAAGGTTATCTCTCTACTGGTAATAAAACAATTATAATAGTCTCTCAATCATATGATAATTAGAATACAAGGTAACCAGAGGCAACCTAATCTCAGCGGTTTATGAGATTGTACGCCTCTTTGAATTCACGTTGCGTGACCCCAGCGCGTGCCTTAGTGTAGCTCAACACAATATATTTATGCGCCGTCCCGGTAAATGTATATAATCCTATACCTATACCTGTATATCTGTATACTGTACACCGCACCCGAGCGTGTACATATGCTCATACAAGTACATGATGATACAGCATAGCAGCAGCTCTTAAGAGCTCTTACTCTTTCACTCTTACTCTTTCTTACTCTCTTTATTATTCCTATCCGCTGTTTTAAGTGTATAAGTGTATGTACATACGGCATAAGACATTATCTTATACACCAGCATATAATAGTACCCGAGAAGAAATTGCCGTTGAAGAAGCTAGTCTCCAGCCTTTGCTGTGTTAGATATTAACTAAAGTACCAATGTAAACGCTCAAATGAAATTCTTATTTTTACACTTGCCTTGCCGCATCCCTTCAATATACTTTATTACTTTATTTATCATTAAATAAAAATATATAATTTAAGGTACAATAAATTTGATAACGCCGATAGATTATTCAATTTGTTTTGAAAATAATCGTAAAATAAAAATAAATTATTAATATATTATATTAGCGAATTTAAAATACTTTTCAAGTAATTAGGTAATTTTTTTATTAAAAATAAGTAACTTAAATAATTCATAATCTTTATTTTTCCAATTTAACGTACTTGTAAACACTATAATTAAAAAAAAATTTTTTTTTAATCTTTCTATATGATTAATATTAAAAGTTATTTTTAAAATCAACGTTTAATATTGTTTAGATTAATTTAAATTAATAAAATTGAATATGCTGTTATTTGTTTTGATTATATTATTTATTTTTATTGAAAATTATTTATTTGATGAGTAAACACAACTGACATCACACTCTGATAGGAGAATTTATTAACTGGATAAATTTATTTATTTAAAAATAATTTATTCAATTATTGATCATAATTTATTATTATTTAACGTAGCTTTTAATTAATATTTAATGACAGTCAATAAATTGTGCTTAATAAAGGATTTATCAATTTTTAATGAATATCTATTATTATTGAATCATTAAATGTTAAAAAATAATTTATTAAGTAATTAAAATTTATAAAATATTAAAAAAAATCCAGAATCTACAGTCTGTTATTTAAAAAAATTTTTTTAAGTTTAAACACATTAAGAAAATTTAAACTATGCAATACTAGTATATTTTATAAAATTTCACTTTCGTATTTTATTTACATTCCACCGTCGCATTTTCAGTCACATCAAATACCAAAAGTTTATAAAGATAATAAAGATTTAAAACTCTTTTATTATTTATCTAGGTACTTAAGTATCCGACTAGAATAATAATAATAAACTTGCAAACATGTATTCACGAATTAATAACTTACATAAACTTCGGATAATATCGGTGTGCATGCCTAATACACTATACGTAATCGCATTATGCTAAGTAATGGCTAAGGATATTCGATTTAAGAACACTATAACTATTATTTAACAGCTAACTAGGTATTCTCAAACAATTTAACTAAAAATTTCTCTAGGATGCTAATAACCAGCTACATAAACACCTTGTTTGCCTTATATTATATTTTATTAACCTAGCATTTCCTCACATTCAATATAATATAATATTATAACTTCAACTTTGATTAAATATAGGCTAAAAAATGATAGTTATAACGAGTTTTTTAAACAACCGATTTAATGTATCTTGATCGGTATAATATAAGCTTATGCTTTATTTAAATTTATTAATTATTTAAAAAACGAGATATATGAAAATAATATCACGTATTTACGTTAATATCCCATTTAAAATAATGTTTATGGATATGGTGATTATTTTTAAATTTCATGAATTTCGTAGCTACTTATTTATATTCTAGATAAGAAATAAATAAGATTGCTTATTTTGTTACTTTATATGTATCATAAATATTTATTTTTTTTGCTATTTTGTAATGTATTGCGCAAGCAAAAGTGCCGCTTGTTTCAACTTAAAATTTTCAAAAATTCATTTTTTATTCACGTTCAAATTAACATTTACATGATACTATCAAAATGTTGGATATTTTGCAGTTAATATTTAAATATACAAAAAAACGTCTCCTGTTTTTTTAATCCAAATCTTAATCGACAAATTCGTGAGAGAAAGTTGGAAATTAAATATATCAAAAATACATTAGTAAAAATTTAAATAAAATTATTATCGGCTGATAATCGATCAAAAAGGGTATTAAGATAAAAGCTTCCTCCTACGAACACCGGAGGAAAGTTTTATTTAAATATGTAAATATATTGTACTACAATTTTAAAAAAACCGAGTGACATAATGGACACGTTTAATGCTTTTTATTCAATAAGTATCTGATATAATTCTATCAATATATATGATAATAAGCCAATATATATTACTTACTGACTTATAATATTAAATACATTACTATGCCGGTATTTTAATGTCAAAATTTCTTAACTAAATTATAATGATAATAATATTTTATTTTGTTAAATAGTGTACCGTTAATTATGTTTTTTAATTTATTTATATCTTTAAATATATAATTTTATCGATAATCACTATTTCAAAACAGCTTATCACCACTTATATACGATTATTATTTTTGGAATTCATTGAACTATTACATTTGCATTTTTATATATTAACACGTTTATTTATTCAATATTAAACAGTTAAATTACAAATTTATGATTATTTATAAAATTACACCGGAGGATTTTGATAAATTGATCAAATTTATAAAATCGTAATAAATGTTTCAAAATCTACAATTACCAATAGAATTATTGATCTAGCAAGACTAATAAAATTTTTATCGTTTTCTAAATAGACAATTCTACAACTTTTATGTTAACTAAGTACTTATTATTGTAATAAGCTACCGAATTGATTATTTAAAATATTCAATACAAGATAGCAAAAATTTATTTAAAAATTTTCAGAATTTAGTAAAAAATAAATGATTTTTTTTTTCAATGTCTATTTTTATAAATTTATTAATTGTTTACAGAAACATGAAAAAAAATAAGTTGAAATTATCAATTACAAAAAAAAAAACAATTTAAAATTTTAGACGAGACAAAATTTACTTTTCAATATCAAAATTATTTTTCTTACATCCAAAATCATAAAAATATTATCTCTACATAATTTCTAAACAATACTAATCAAAAATAAATAAATCTTATGAACATAAAGGCAGTGAACTGAACAAGCAAAGCTAGGCATTTGGCTCAACAAATAAAAAGTTGGCTCTGGACGTTCCCAATATGATAGCAATAGCAATCATCCAGTGAACAACGCGTATCAGCCTCACCTTACCTCTTTAATGTTGCATACATCTCTACATATATACACAGATATGAACACGTATATAAAATCTGTACTCCACTCTGACAAACAACTACACCAATAAAAGTTGATAATATAATCTGTATTCCGTATCGCTGGGTTAAGTTACGTAAGTCGATGGCGGCCTTGCATTATAGCATCATAAACCATTCATCCTGTCCGCTCACCTGCAATGCGACACACAATTTGTCGACTTATTCGATGCGCGTTCAAATGTATAGCATGTTCCTCTCTGTACTCTGCACTATGTACTGTGTAATATGCTTTTATCTTTGTGTAAGTGTTTATCACACATTTATCAGATCGCCTTATAATTAGCATTATGTATGCATAACATTTTTTCATCATCATCTAAGCGACACACGATAGAATAGGACAGGATGCATTAATTAAATTAATCAACTAGTTTCAATAAAATTCTCGGCATTCTAATTCTCAGTTGTCAGAATTAAAATTCATGTTATTTCGATGTAATTGATTTTTATGTTAATTGAAATCACGATATATTTATTATTACTGCCCATGCATGCTAAGCATGGTAGATCGGAATGCATTGACATCGATCTAAATCTAAATCGGATGTTTATCATTTGTCGGATTCTTCAATCTTATAATTTCTAACTTTATTATAATTATGATTATGATTATGACTATACTTGTGTTGAAAAATAAAGATAAATTATAAACAAGGTATTAGTTTGATATATGCATGTATCACAATGTCCAGTGACATGGAAAGCCGATCGATCATTGTCAATTATTATTTGGAGCGAGAAATTCATTGACGTAGTTAGTATATAATTCTTGGAGCAAATGTCATATCATATGTGTGATAGTACTAGGTAAATATGTTTTTACATATTGTTATACATGTATATGTATTATATAAACAGAAGTAGACAGCGTTCATCGTATTCCAATCATCAAACTATTTCCTCTGCAGTAGATAGCTCCCGTTGAGAATATCCGCAATTTTAATGCTCGCGTACCTTCGCTCACCTAGCAAATATTCATTAAGCTAACGTGTTAACTTAAATATTTATCGATTTTCCAATGACGATGTTAATTTAAAGTTTTATCTTTTATTTTTGGTAATCAAATATTACTCATAACTTAATTTTAGAACTATTTTTTTATTTAGAAAAATTTAGTTTGATGTTATTTATGTTAGATGTTTTGAATGAAAATGAACTAACCCAAAAGTCATTAAAAGTTTGAAGTAAATGGTCGTGGTACAAAGAACGCTTTGATAATATGAACTTATATAGAAATAAAAATAAGAAAAACAAATTTATAGAGGGTTTTATTGATCATAAAATTCTAAATTTCAATTCCAAAGATGAAAAATAATTTAACTCTGGACTTTATATTGATCTCTTGAACCGTCGAATTCATATTTTTTTTATCTATCCCATGAAATTGAACTTTTTGGAATCGATTCTTGAGATATTGGAAAAAACTGAGCGTAAAATTTTTAAAGCTGGAAATATTATGAAAAATCGTCAGTCTTTTATTGCTGATGACGATTCAAATTTATTGATGATTTATTTTTTTTCTTAGAAGAATTTACAGAAATTCAATAAAATTTATCAGCACTTATGAACTTTTTGTAACATATCTCATAAAAATTGCATATTTGAATAATTTAAAACAATACTACAGCAAATATGGAAATAAATAAATTATTAGTATTGATTAAACTCTCAACACAGCTTTTTTTTTAATTTGATATTAATTTTAAGCGCATGCGTTCACGTGTGAATTTTTTCATCACGCGATTATTCAACGAAGCTTTAACGCAAAAGCTGAAGGGTTGAAAAAAATATAAATAAGTTTGAAGGAAAAAACAAAACAGTCGAGTTACTTGACTTTTCAAGCAGGAAAAAAATGTTCATTTCCTCTGTAGTTGAAATTATACTTTTCAGCTTTATAATTTTTAGTAAAAAATTTTGCTACGAATTAATTAATATTTTAATTGTATAAAAATCTCTAATGGTTTTTTCTAAAAATTTTTTATACACTAGTTTTAGTAAATAAATTATAGAAAAATTTCTTTTTATTTTTTATAATTATTTTTTTGAATAATGAAGTAATAAATAAAACCAACTATACTGTCAAAAATTTTTTCAATATTTGTTTCCTTAAAAAAATTTAATTGATTTTTTTTACGTGTATAAATGATTAAAAATTTATTATAGTAAATTTAACTTAAAAATATTCATTAAACCTCAATTTATTACATCATTAATATATTAACTGCATTCGAAACTACGCATAATAAAATCGACAGGTTTAAGAGCTATAAATTGAAAATGTTTTGCCTACTAAATAACTGAATAAAAGTAATAATATTAATAATGACAAGGTGTCAGTAAGTAATTTAATAAAAAATCATCATCGAATAAATTGCAGCATAATAATAACAATAATGATATTAAATAATAAGACTGTATAAATTCCTAGCATACATATAACTATAACCGTGAATAAAAAACATTTTGGTATGTTTAACTAATGTACATTAATACCTCAGCTCGATTTAACTACGAGTGTTGTAAATAATCTAGCTTCACAGATGACTGTCCATGAAGAAACAGCATAGTGGGTGTCAGCATACAAACACACGATATTTATCGGTACACGATTCCATTAGATATTTATCTCACGACAAGACAATTGATAACTTGATAAAGAAATAAATATTTAACAGAAATAATAATAAAATTTTAAACAATAAAAGAGTGTGGTGACAGGACAAGGAAAACTATTGTACAACAAATTGCAATTACGAATATCACTTTAAATTCAGTGCTAACAATTCTCTATCGTATTTATTTGATATATTTCCCGTTGATGTAATTATGTTCAAATAATATAAACAAGTATCTCGACACATGTCCACATGTCTTAGGTCTGGATATATATCGACAATATGTCTCTACATCAGGATATAAATATTAACACACATGTGTGTCGACAATTACATAATAAGTTACAGTCTATGTATAATAATATAAAACTTATAGTCAATAGAACGAAAGTTTCTTTTCTATTGATAAATGGAGTATGAACACTTCATATTTTTATTTATAAGAATATTAATAATAATACTTGCAATTTATTATGAATTTTTAACTTTGCAACTCTGATTTTATTCCAACGAACTAATTAGTGACTATTCAGTACTATATTATTATAAGTACAATAGTCAGAGAGGATTTTATAAAAAATTAAGTATTTAATGAACTTTAAACAAAAGAAAAACTTTTAATTGTAGAAATCCAGGTTCGAGTCCTAGCTTGGTTCCGATCCAAAATTTTTTTTTTTTTTTAAAGATGATGTCTTCTCTGAGTATTTAACTACACAGAAAAAAAAATTAACTTGATTCAAGAGAAAAATTCTTGAACCAAGAATATAATTTTGAAGAAGGTAATTGTCTTGAATCAAGACGAAAAATTCTTGAATTAAGTAAAATTTCCTTAAATCAAGAAAAATTTTCTTACATCAAGAATTTTTCTACTCAAACCAAGAATATTGAGCTCTTTAAAAATATATAATTGATTCAAGAACATTTTTTTTTCTGTGTATAACTATAAATAATATATCATTAAATTGTCATTATTATTATAATTAGTTTTTTAAGTATGAACTGTGCTGCTAAGTTAAAATTTCATCCATTCAAAAATTTGCTAATTGAAAAAAAAAATTAATAATATTTTATTTGTTTCTAAAAAAAATGTTTGTTTATCAATTGTTCCAGGTTCGCGATTTGGTAGAAAAATGCACTTGCCCGACCCAGTTTCCGATGATCCGCGTCTCCGAAGGAAAATACAGAATCGGTGACACGAAAGTCCTCATCTTCGTAAGAATTTTAAGAAGCCACGTTATGGTACGGGTGGGCGGAGGTTGGGACACTCTCAGTCACTATCTCGACAAACACGATCCCTGTCGCTGTCGTACTTGTAAGTTAATTTTGCAATTCTCATTTGTCAAAAAACACTTTCCATTGTAGTGTTTCTTAAGCATATTGACATTTATGATTATTAAGTATTTATTTTTATTGTTATTATAATTTATTTTTTAATTGGAAATTGTGATTTTTTATTTCAATTCTTAATTTATAGGCGATAGATCAATTAAATGATAAAACTATATTTTTAATATATTATTTTTAATGTATGTAGTCTAAAATTCAGGCTTTTTAACTCGAATATTGAATAAGACAGAATATATATAAAAATTTAATTCCTACAAAATGACTTTAGAAAAATTTAAGTAAGCGAAAAAAATGAATTTATAATAATTATTCATTTAAGTAAATTTTTTTTCTCTCAAGTCAATTTAACTTTTTATCAGTCTGAATTTTAAGAATTTATTTTTAATAAATCGTTAAATCCCATTATAGTTTTCAAATTAAAATCAATGAAGCTTAAGCTTAATTAATTAAATAATATTTAAAGATAAATTTGTCAAAAAAATTTTAATGAAAAATTTAATAATATACACTGAAAAAAATATTAAAATTTTTTGAAGAAAAAAATTTTTAAACCAAGAAAATAATTTTTAAGAGTCTTGAAACAAGACAAAAAATTCTTGGACTTATTGAAATTTATTTAAACCGAAAAAAAATGCCGTAGTTTAAGAATTTTTCTCTTTAAATCAAGACGAAAAATCTCTTCAAAATTATTTTCTTGGTTTAAAGATTTTTTTCTTGAATCTAGTTAATTTTTTTTTCATTAATTTTTTAGCACATCGATCAATGATTTCTGCGAAGCTTATTCAAAAAGCCAGCGGATCTTTTGACCTCGGTAGCGCGCAGGTGCATTACGAAAGGTAAGTTAAAATGATTCCTTGAAATAAAAAAAAAACTAACTTTAAAAACTGAGGTAAGTATAAAAATATTAAAACGAGTTGAATTTTTCTAATCAAGATCACCTCCGAGAACACGCAGGAGTTCGGCTTCAAGTGTCGGTTCCTGTGGTGGTACAGTGCAACAGCAACAGCAACAGCAGCAGCAGCAGACACCAGCAGCTCACTCCCTTCAAACACCACGCAGCGTATCGACAAACCGATCTCGCTCGCCGACGCCGCATCACGTAACCCGACAGCATCTCGGCGAGGATCTGACACGCTTAGCCAACCGATCAATGAGTCCTACTCCTCAGAGCAAAGGGAGTCCAGTGCACCAGCCTGGTAACGACCTTGAGAGGAAGCAGCGGTCAAGGTCCCCGACGCCGAAACCAGACGGAGCTAAGCCTGGTCGTACAAGTCCGCTTGATGCCACCAGAAAGGCATTGAATGAAGAAATACGACAGGTCAAGTACGACAACAGATCACAGATGTATCACACTCGTCACCAGGATAACTACCAGGTAGTTTTTTTGTCATTAGTTATAATTCCTTGTTATTCATGATTTATCACAAACAAAAAATTCATAGAAGAAAGATAAGGAGTGGGGCTAATACTTACGAGCAATTTATAATTAATTTATTCACTAGAAAAATAAAATGAAACGGGTATAAATTATACTTATATCCTTTAAAGATAAAATCATTTGTACGTATGCTAAAAAAAATTAATTTAATTTAAAAGGAAAATTCTTGAACCAAGAAAATAATTTTGAAGCTTCATTCTCTTGAATGAAGATGAAAAATTTATGAATCAAGTAAAATTTACGAGAAACAAGTAAATCTTTTCACTTCAAGAATTTTTCTACTTAAATCAAGATGATGTGCCTTATTTACATACTCTTACGCCAGGCGGCGCAATGTAGTATGCGGTGTTCTTACTCAGAGAGTCAATTTTAAAATTTATAACTCAAACTTCTCAACAGTTTGTCTTCACTGTAAAACCAATATCTTTGTACATAATGTAAATATTAGTAGCTTGTAAGTTAGATATAAGTAAAACAACTTTATCTAGTGGTTTTTTTTTCAAATTTTCGCTACGCAAATTAAAATACAAACAAATACAAAACTAAAAGAATGTAACAATAAAATAAGTAACATAAAAACATTTTGAAGGGTTCCAAAACGGAACGGGAAAAATTAAATAATACTAAATATGTACTACACTAGCAGTTCACCCCGGCTTTGCACGGGTATTTAACAAAAATTTGAATATATAACATAGCCTATGTCACTCGGGAATAGTGTAGCTTCCGAAGAGTAAAAAAATTTTTCAAATCGGTTCAGTAGTTTCGGAGCCTATTCAATGCAAACAAACAAACAATCAAATCTTTCCTCTTTATAATATTAAAGAACTTTTAAAACTGAAACTGAATAAAGTTTATCTTCACTTGAAGCAAAAAGTTGTTTTATTTAAATCTTCTTAGTTTTTAAAGTTTTTTTTTATTATTGTAAATTTAAAATATTTTATGCGGAAAATTGTCTTGAAACTTACATCGAGAAATATTTCTTATAGAATCATCAAGTATGAAAAACAACCTTTTCCTAATCCGATAAATTTCTCTTAATTTAAAAAAAAAAAGCTCTTACAAATCAGTAAAGAATGTATTAATCAAATTGTCGATTTTTATAAATTTCTTCATTTTTTTTATTAAAAACTTTTCATTCAATATAGGCAGCAATTGTATGACCTTAACCTTTCTTCGTATAAAATTAGCCCCATTCTACCTTCTAAGGATCGTCCACAATTCGCGATGTTAGTACTAAATTAATTAACAATAAAATTAACTGTTTAGGATCCTAAGAAAGATCTTCACCAGGAGATACGTTCAAAAGTTCCTCTCTCGGAAGAATTTTCAAAGCGATACGTAGTGGAGGGCGGAGTAGCACGTCGTGCTTTCGACAAAGAAGACACACCAAAGTATGAACCGGCGATTTATAATTACAAGTGCGGTCAAGACTCGAGCAATAGTCGCAGTCCTACCCCCAGTCCGCCGGCAATAAAAGAAGAAACAATCGATTCATTTGGAAAGGATGTGTGCCATTATACGAAGTCCGGTCATGACGGCGAGCACTCGGATAACGGGAGTGAGGTGTCTGATGAGGGTTATAGGAGCTTAGGCGCTGTTCAGCCACCAGCACCTACTTCCAACGGTACCAGCACCACCACCGCCGGTACTGGTATTACCAACAGTCAAGGCTCGCCCACGGTTGTCGACTGTCCAAGTGAGTTATTCACTTCCATACTTAATCCGATTATTTCATTGCTTTTCTCTTTCTTCAATCAAATTCCAAATTTTTTATTCAACTGATACTTTTATTATTTATTTTTATTTTTATTCTATCGGAATTTACAATCGAAAAACACTAATTTTTTAATTCGTTGCAAAGTTGAATGAATTAATGCATATGTGATAGTTATTATATTACGCTATATTATGAAATCTATGAATGAACTTTTATGTAATTTAACGATTATCGTAAATCTGTTATAGACTTAACATTTCAACCGGTACTAACCATAAACTGAGTTAATTAATCATAAAATCTTGTAAGCAACTGTCTCAATATTATTAGTGGCAGTTTGACAACCTCCAGTGTCATTCCTTCGAGAACTTGTAAGTGGTCTTGTCAAACTGCCTTTTATTTAATCTTGCCGTGCTCTAATTTATAATAGTCCCTTTTATCTCGGAATAATTATCAAAAATGTTTCAAATCTTTTTTTATCTCAAATTTAAACGACTTTAGCTTTTTAAACCTACACCCGACCACCGAGAAATTTTTTTAAATGTAAATAGAAATATCCTGTGAAAGTAATTTTGAGTCATCACAAATTTATATAGACTTATTTTATTTTTTGATTGAGTAATTCTTTTTTTTTTGTTTATAAAAAAATTATTTTTCTAGATTTGATAGCATACATATTGAAGGAATAAATAAAAAAATGATTGTATCATTAATTTGATTGAGTCTTGCCTATATTTATTGCGGTCTATTAATTTCTGCTCCAGGGGTGTTGAATCAACACCCTTCGTGGTTACTACAATACTTTCTAAAACGCATCAATTTACGATGAAAAATTGCTGATAATTCAATTAAGGAACTGTCTGCGAGTTACATAACGGTCGCAAAGGCTTTATTATGTGTCACGGATTGTTATGGGGGACAGAAAGCGCTTAGAATTGGGATGTGACGTAGATTAATGCTAGATGTTAGTATAGAAACATATCCTTGGGGGAAATAAGATAGAAGTACCTTTTGTAATAGTCCTTTTTTCAGTCATTTAACGTCAAAACTATGTAATGTTTAAAATAATTCTATTTGCGTCATAAAATCATCAATTTGGTAAAATTTTGTTATTTTAAATCGTAAAAAAAAAATTTTTGACTTGAAAAATTTTTTTACTTTAAATAAATTTTACTGAGTTCAAAAAAATTTCAGCTTGCTTTAAGATAAATTTTTTTTTTTGAATCAAGTTAATTTTTTTTTGTATATAATTTATTCAAATTTAAAGTGACCAAAAAGGTGATCGTCTCTTTTTTCTCATGCAAAAATTTCTCGCGATAAAAATTCTCAGCAATAATTTCTTGTACAATATTTTCTCACACAAAAACCATGATAAAAAGGCCATGTTAATGTTGAAGATATATAAGCATTTTCATAAATGATGATTAATTTTCGTCAAATTAATTTATATTGTGATAACTTTTGTTTTTAGATATAATTGTACTTGAGATATTGTTGTGTGAGAAATTTTTGCTGAGAAATTTTGACGTGGTTAATTTTTGCGGATTAATAAAGGCGGGGAGTCGACCAAAAACAGTAGTAAAGAGGCCAACACTGTTTCAAAGTCGTCTTACCAAAAAAAAAAAGAAACTAAATTCAAGAAAAAAATTAATTTTAAACCGTTAGTTTTCATGGAATAAAATTTGATAAAATTGTACTCTTATAACACGACAATGTTACGCCGATTTAAAACAATTTTGAAATGATTACTGTGTCATAAAATCAATTTATAGCAATGCAAGTCTATTGAATCGAATCAGCCTTAATATTTCCAACACATCAAGGCCCATTAAAATGTTTCTGCCACAAAGACTCATTCTTCTGTTACATCAAATGCATCACTGCAAATCGATTTCAAAAACCAGCCATAAAATGAACCAACATGACTTGCATAATAAAATCCATAAAGCAAAGTAAAGTTACGATAAATAAACAAATAAAACAATAATTAAATTATTGAGGAAAAAGCAAAAAGTTATTAATGGTATTATAAATTTTTATTTTATTTATAAAAGATAGTTAATTCCACATAAGACTGAATCGTGCGCATGTTGTCCCGCTGTCCTCGAGTACATCTTTCTCTCGGTCTTACTCTCCTGCTCTTGCCAGCTCCCACATCGTCGTGACGATGCCACCGTGAGACCAATGTCGGTACTCCGTACCTAACCAAGTCCGTGGTCCTCACGAGTTCGGACCACCCCGTAGATAGTAGAGCATTAATATTCAAAGTACACGAAGATATATATATTTATATAAATGTATATGTATACATATATATATTTATCTAAGGTGGTTTCATACCTTGGGCATGAAACCGTAAAGAAGGCCGGGCTGACATTTAGCGTACGTGTGCCATGAGATAATATGTTAGACAAAGAGGAAGGAAGAGAAGAAAGAGATCTCTTCGTGGCAAAACAACGTGGGCGAACCGCAAACCTGTCTCAGGAAGCAATTCTCCGCCGTTTGATTCGTGTAACTTAACTCAAGCTTTTTAAATATATGTAGCATTAATATTAGTTTAAGTAGTACTCAAGAGTCAGCTCAATAAAGTGAGAAATTTTTTTTAAACACAACACTTAATCAAAGTAGTTTTATTTTTCTCTAAGATTGCATTAATGTTTTTTTTTTCCCCGAAAAAAAAATGATAAACTAGAACATCCCCAGTCGAAATCTTAGACTATGATTAAGCCTACATGATATTTCAAAGTGTATATAGGACTTTTCTTTGTCTTAAATCGGAAAATAAACCTGAAATAATTTTATTATAACTTCAGAGGATTTAATTAGAACTACCTGTGACGGAATAATCTGATATGGTTATACATGGCCTGATATGTCCATATACATTTTTTAATTGCCCATATTTGACCTAATATAAAAATTGGTCATGTATTCCCTTGTATAATATTTTGACCAAAAGAAGTATTAAAAATACTCGACAGGTGGCGTATAATAGCTGAATCGTCTCACTACAAGAGAGTATTATTTATGTTTTTTAATAAAAATTTTTTACCTAAGAAAATGAAGGTTGTAAGCAAGCCTATGGCTTTAAAAATTCAAGTGGTTTTTTAAACTTTTCCCATAAATCCAAGTTCAAATCATCTAAAAATACAAAAACATATTTTAATAATACAATCATTTGTTAGAATCTACCGATAGAAACAAGTATTTTTAAGCTATTCTCATGTAACTTACTCATGTATTACAAATTCACAAATAAAGATATTTTTTAAATGCAACAAAAAAAAAATAAGAAAATAAAACAATAACTAAACATGTAAAAATTATATAAATTTATAATAACAAACAATATTTGATACAATTAAGCAAAACTCGCGAGGAATTGTAAACATATTGTACATTTAATTACAATAGCACTTACAATCATGCAATTGCAAGAACTGATGTACAAATTTAAATATGTCGATATATGCTAATACTTGTATATAATATATTAAATCAATAAAAATCTTTAAAATTGAAATTGAATCATTACTTTTCTCTATAGAGGAGCTTATCGAGAATCAGTATATGGTTTAATTAACTACTAAACCAATTTTTGTCTAATATAATGTGTTAATTGACGTACAAATTCAAAGAAATAGAAATAAAAAGATGAAAAAAATTAATAATATTATTATAAATGAAAATAAAAAGAAATTAACTTTCTGAGTATGATTGACTTTTAACAACAATGCAATTTCATTCAAGCGTTTGTAAGCCTATTTTAATCTTTTAATCCATCAGAAAAATTAATTTCGAACTTTAAATAGGTCTAATTGAATATTTTGAAGTTTTAATTAATTAATTTCCGGCTTATTTAGCTATTCAGACCCGAGGAAGTCAAATTAAGGATTTTAATCAATGCCTAAGATTTTGCCTGAGGATTTTGATCAAAATAATATGCTATTTTAGAAGTTCTTTTTCTACGTGTTGGGTTAGGGATTACAGAAATATGATTCACGGATCGTTGAAGAGAATCAAGTGTCATCTTGTAGACATCTTGTTCTTAAAAGACGACAAGCGTGAGTGGAGATTAGGGAGTTTAAATTAACTTGATAATCAGATAAGCATCAGTCGAGCTTTGTGACACTAGTCGTTGCATTGATATTAAATTTTGAATTCCTAATGTTTTGATTTCAGTGAGATAAATAATTCAGGGATCTTTTATTGGGAGTTTTTTCACAATGTGCAAAAAAATTTAAACGCCAATGAGTTATTATAAATCGAAAAAAAAAATTAATTAGTTTTGTATTTTTTTATTTGAATGAAAAAATTTAATCAACAAAGAAATAATGTTTGGCGAAGCAAGTAGTTTGGCTGGTAATTAATAATTAATTAAAATAAAATGATTGAGAAAATAAATGAATGCAATAAAATGCAACTGACTGACATGTAAATAAAAATAAATCGGCTTGTGATTGATTGAGTAACAATCTGAGTGATTTCAATAAAAATGCGCAGTGTCACTTTGGAATTTTTGGCATTGAATTTATCATGATGAACAGTCAACAGTAAGCTGAATAAAAATTTATAAAAAGCTACTGACAATGTTAGCTCTCACTTTGCTCATCAGAATAATTTAATACTTGGAATTTATAATTGCAAGTGCCTCGAGAGAGTTAATTGCGTCGCTCACCTCCATGAACAAATTCAACTTTAGTGCACTCAATCAACAACTCATTCTCATCGTCTCATAAAAATTCACATCACAGCCAAATGAGCGATATAAAATTGTAATTAAAATACGAAGTTTTTAATTACATTCGAGTGCACTTTAAGAATGTTGATTTAAAGACTTACAATATAAATCAACCAATTTGCTATTGTGCATTTAGATACATTTATACTTAACAGTTAACTTAAGTCTGGAATAGTAATTTCTTACGGTTATTAATATTAATATTCGGAGCACTTAAATTGAAATATATTTCAAGATAAACAGTGAAAATTTACAACTAAAGATATATGTCCCATTCACACAGACCCACGCGTTATGCAAACTACTGAATCTTTCTTTCAAGATAGTCTAAAAAATAATAATCTTTTGCGGTTCCTGCTGAAGACGAATTTGGTGGTGTGCTCGCCAGCAGCACTTAGAACCACGCAAATCGTCTAGAAGGACACGCGTAGGTTGACTGGACACATTAAATCGTTTTACATCGAGTTCTTTTCATTCAACACTTGACAAAAAATAATTATTTTACAATCATTTTATGTTGACACTTGTTTAAAGAAAAAAAATATCTATTATACAATATCTTGCACACAATTTTTTTACCAGCAATAATAATTTAGCATTTAAATTATTATTTTAAATTCTGGGTTTAAATATTTAAAATACGGTTAAATCATAAAAGAGACATTTTTTATAGAAAATTTAAATTTTTACAAAAAAGGTCCTTATCAATGTTATTATATCTCTACACTGATAGAAGAATTTATTAACTATTAATAATTTAATTTGTTTTAAAATAATTATTTAGTTTATTAAATTTTAATAAATATTTTTTAACATTCAATAAATATTTATTTGGGAAGAAAGTACATTTATTAATAGTTATTAAGTATTTATTAATAGTTAACAAATATTTATTAACAGTTAATGAATATTTTTTTGAGTGAATTTGTTTCGCTTGCAATGTCATATGATATGAAGATTGCTTATAAATAAAAATCATCTTTATAAATTATTTGCATTAATTATATTACCTTATAATAACGTTTATTGTAAAATATCAAATTCTATCACAGCTCATAATTATCTTTTATATTTTTAAATATTAAAAACGTTAATTTATTTAAAGTATTGAATTATTATCATGTATTCCAGCTATAGGGTTGTAAAAAGTGTCAAAAGAAAATTGCTATTTTTACTTTTTATTTTAAATAAATATTTGTTAACAGTTAACGATTATTCAAAAATTAATTCGACTGTTCATTCATTACAATTAAGCTGATAGTTTTGTAGCCCTTGTTAATTTTTTTTGTAATAAAATCAAAAATAATTTGGTCGGACAATTTTGTACAGATTTAAGACGTCCTTACAGAGAATCACCCATATATTCGTTCTGTTAACAAATATTTATTAACATTTAATAAATAATTTATTAACTGTTAATATATATTTATTAAATCCTATGATGTTAAAAAATCATTTATTAACAGTTAATAAGGCTTATTAAATACAAACAAATCCTTTTATCAGTGTAATATTTCAGTCAAAATTTCAGGAAAAATTCATGAAATCAAGAAAACAAACGTTCAAATTAAAAAACAAAATTTTTTAGTTAAATATCAAATTATTATTATTATTGGTATTTTTTTTGAAAAATCTGAAAAATTTTCTTAAAAAAGTCATTAAATAATAATAAATTTTCGAAATTCCAAATTATTTATTTTATTTAAAATTATTATTATTATTATTAAAAAAACATTTAATACTGATAAATTACTGTATTTTTGAAATTATTGAGTCCTTTCTGGTTTTCTATATTTGAAGACCAAGCATACGAAGGACTTGTAATGCAGTGATGCAGTGAAATGCGTAGTTTGCCGTATGGTACACGGTACACCTTCCATTTCGGGCTTAGATGAGTCATCTATACGCGGTACTTACCTGTAATCAGAGACGCGATCACAACAACTTTAAACGTGCGACGAGTTTCCTCACCTACATTCAATCTTCCTTAACCACAACTTCCTTGCTTGTTGTCATGAATTATTCAGATCTGTAACTACTATAGTCACTCATCAGTTGCAATTTTAAGGATGTTATATGTTACTTCAATCTCGTTTGAAGTTATAACTATATTTTATTTTATAATATATCTAACCATATTTTAAATAATAACCAAGCTCCGAGACTGAAAGTAAATCTACTAATAAATTAAATTTATTGTTTGTTTAAGTTTTTTTACGATTATCCAAACAATGAGTGTAGTACGAATTCATACATCATAAATATTATCTTTCTTATTATTTATTCAAGATAAACTATCTTTTTCATAATGTTTAAGGAACCATCAAAATTTGTTTTTCGTGCTATTGGTGCCAAAGTTCTTAATACGTTTCATTTTAATTTAAGTATAGGTACATATAAATAAGTTTTCTTTAATAAGTACTTCGTTAAATATCATTAATTTTGAGTAAATATGTATGGAGTCGTTAAATTGTCGAGACACTTGAATAAATTTATTTATGGAATAATATTATTAAGAAACTAAATTTTAAGTTTTAAGAAATATTTATGTTTAGTATTTTTATTACTTATTACAACAACTTTCAATAATTATTTCAATTTTCTTTTGGTATTAACAAACATCAAAAATATAAAAATTTATTAATTATAAAGTATAAAAAACTTAAAAAAAAAAAAAAAAATCAAAAAAACAATTTTTCTATTATTTATGGACTAAAAAAATTGCATAAAAGTTCATGTTTTAAAATATTACATTATAGGAATCAATTTTTTTTTTATTTATTTAAAGATTTAATTTATTTTTTTTTGTTATATTTATATTTAAAAAATATTTTGATTTTATTTTATTTTATTTAAATAAACAAACCCAACAGCCTAGGGACCATTAACAGGATTAATTACACAGCAGTTAGTATATAAAAAAAAAAAAAATTTTTGATTTATAACAAGATGACTTACAGCTAGCATAGTGATTTCATATTTAATAGAATATTAATATAAATATTAATTATAAATTTAATAGATAGATTGCTAAATGAGTAGACCATTGATGTGTTAGCAATTGCAAACAAAAACAAAAAATAATAGTAATTGATAAAATAAAAAATAAAAAATAATAATATTAATAATAAGAATAATAAAATATAAATATTTAATTTATTAAAAGATAAATTTCAAAATTTTACGAGCTCAAAAATACAAAGAAAGTAAAAGTTTCTATTTTTTTTTGCAACATTAAATTTTACCAATTAAAACTTTTCAAAAATTTGAAAATTTTTTCTCCGAGAAAAAAACTGTAAAAATTACAGTTTAAAAATAAAATTTTTAAAAAATCTCTACATAAAATTGTATATATTTTATGAAAATATTACTTTATTAAACTCCATATAGTTTTTACAGTTTTAGATAAATAATTCTTATCAAGTTTGTGAAAATTATATTCTTAAAGTCTGTAAAAAAGTAAATTTACTTCCCACAAAAACTTTTTAGTTCTAATCATTTAAATTTATCTCTTTTTTACTGATCGATTGTAAATGTCCAATAAATAACTTTCGAAAAGTAATTGATACTCTAACAAAAAAAAAATCTGTTTTTAAAAGCTATCTAACCCGTAAAACTAAAATTTTGATTACAGAACAACCGTTCACTAAACTGGAGAAAGAGCGTTCGTGTGTCGACACGGAGAGTATAGAAACAGGTTTGAGAAAAACAAAAGTATCCCCATCTCCGGCGAGCCCACTACGTAATTCACCATCACGAAGTGTCACTAGTTCGTCAGGAGAACGGACACCTCGTGCAAATTCAATGGTTCGCGAAAACAGCAATTTGTCGAGATGTTCCTCGGGTAGTAGAACGCCACGAGAGGGTAATTCAAGCCCCGAAGGAAGTCCTTTAAAACGTAATGCCGTGAGAAATAGCATTAAAAAGTTACCACCGGCTGTAACTGTCAGCAAAGCATCAGCGGTACCACGAGCTCATCAAAACCACTTGACAGCCGGCAGTAACACCTGGAATGGCAGACAATCGCGACAACGACCCGGATTGTCTTCAGACACTTTCGTAAACCCGTCCTCCCCGCTCCACAATAACTCTGCTAGCGGAAATGCTAATCGCGCATCGCCCACAAATTTCTCACGGAAAAGTTCAGTAAGACAAAGTCTCCCCAAGTCCTCGCTGATGAACGGCGTCCAGTATGACAGGAACGGAAGACGGATAAAACCACCGGCCTCTAGTGTCTCTCTCCAGTCATCTCCGACTAAAGCTGCTAATCCCCTGCTAGAGCAAATCCTACAGAAAGTCGGTCATCTCCAGGATGACAAACAAGTCGTCCAGAAACTCCAAGACTTCTTGAGAGATTACCAGACTCATGCTACAGACGGAGAACCTAATCTAGAATTCACGCGGGCGTGGATTGACGGAAACGGTACTGTTGCCCTCCCTGAAGAAGTTCCAGTTGTTACCAGTCCTAGAAAAGATCCTAAAGCTGCTAATGACCGCGGTAATTTTTCCAGAATTCCCGCTCCTGTTTACAAACGGGCGATGTCAGTTGCGTCTGACAGTATTTGAAATAAGGGTAAGAATTTAAGGCTTTAGTTTTAAGGTTTTATTAAATTTCACTGCGGTTTTATTATGCAAGTAGTTATACCAGTTGGACCTAATGAGATTTACAGTTTGTATCTATATCGATTTAATATACATATGTGGAAAATTATTTTACAATTTGTTTGTAGGATATTTATAAATCGATTGATGTGTTTAATTTTTATTTTATCTTAATCCAAGTTATTTATACAAGATTTAAGGTAATTTTTAACTGATACTTCCTTTTTTTTTACATGAAAAAATTCTTGCAATTTTGATTTTTTGAAAGAAGTTAAAGGATTTATTTTTATTATTTTTTTCTAGTCAAAACAATGGTTAATTTCACAAAATTTAGTTTATATTTTTCAATCTTTAATGGTTACTTATTCTGAAATTTTGACAGCAAATTTTTTTATTCACAAAAATTTTTAAAAATGATTAAAAAAAATTTGATGCTCTAATAAAATTTAAATTTCACTTATGCAATAAAAATGACAATTTTTTATTAATTCATTATTGAAATTGCAATAAATTTATATTTCAACAAGACATTTTTTTATAAAAAAGGAATAAATCATTTAAGAATGGCCTTAACTCTAATTTATCAGTCACCTTAAATCGTACGGCCACTTTGTATAACACGTTGTCAAATTTAAATAAGCGTGTAACCTTTGCAGTAGCTGAGCGCTAATTTATCGGTCGTATCTTTAACTACAACCGCGTCACATCACACTTAAACTATAATAACATTATCTCTTCAAATGTTTTTAGCAAAACAATAAAAACTAATTATTTAGTAAATACTGTAAAGATTACACATTAAATGTAAACTAAGGCATATTTTTGTATGATAAATGATGAATAAGAATTTAAATTAGTAATTTTTACGTCATAATTATAATAATTAGTTTAAAATAATACAATTATTTTATAATTTAACATTTAAATAAAATTTATATTATAAAATGTTGTTTATAATTATAATTTTGATTTTGATAATAAAATATTTCATTTAAGCCGTAATATTAATCGATTTAAAAATATTTAAAAATAACTTTTTTAGGTATGAATCTTACAATTAGCAAATAACGTCAAGTATTCTTTATTACTCTAATACTGAATCAAATTGACGTAAATCCGTTGTTTACAACGGGGCTTAATAAGAGCGATTATCAACAGTAATTTGTGACAGTAGTTTTCAAGTGAGATAATAACAGATTAAATCAAAAGAATAATAATAATATTTAAAATAAAATAACTAAAGCGTAAGATGACAATAGATATCAGAAAATAAAAAAATGTAGAAGCATATCCAATTACAGGTAAATATAAAAGTATCGTTGCGGAAGTAGCTAAGGATGTTTTGTTTCTTTCCTTTTTTTTTTTTTGGACTCTCCTCTTTATCGTTCTTGCGGCCAGTTCCGAGAAATTAATTATAGAGTGACATACAGAGGAAGATTACGCCGACTTTCAGAAGGAAACTTGACGTCCTTGAGCTTTTTTTTATTATGATATAATTATTACCGTGATTATTACTTTAAACTCGATGCAGCAGCGAGTTAAATACCTCGGTGATACCTAGAGAGTAGCTAGCCTCTCAAGATGGTGCTTGAAAATTATATTTATTAATATTATAGAATGTATATTATTAATTAATTATTATTATATTAGTTATCGATTTGTCGCTTAATTAATATGACGATAATTCATATATTTAAATGGTTAAAGTTAAAGTTGCCGAAAATATCCGAGCTAAATTCATTTCAGACATTGAGTGTCTTGTGTTGTTAATGATTTTTTTATTAAAAATTAAAGATTTTATGTAAAATGCAAGAGTTAAATTTAAAGTTGTGTTGGGCAAAAAGTTCATGATTAATTTCTTGGGAACCCGACATTGATATTTAAAAAACCTTGAATATTTCGTGATTAATATTGGAGAATATTAGGTATTTAAATTATCAGATTATTGTGAATTTTATTAAGAATATTTTCTAAATTTTGATAAAAAAAATTTTAAACAAAATAATTTAAACTATTTTTGAAAATTTTTTGTAATGGAAAAATTTACCGAGAGGTAAAAAATATTTATAAAGATTCGAAATTTCTTTAAAATAATCGACAAGATTTTTAATAAATAGTTTGTTCAAAAATTAATTAAAAATTATTTTGAGTCAGTTGTTTCAACTCAAATTTCTTCTTTCTAGAAAATAATCATGAACTATTTCACTCAAGCGACGGAGAAAAATTTTGATACCAGAATAACATATTATAAATTTAGTACCAAGATACGAATTCTGTGTTAGTTTTTGCGCATGCTCAAACGATACCTAGATTTAATAATCGAGTCAAAAAAAATTGTCTTATATTTTTAATTATATTAATCTAAAAAAAAAACTTGAAAAATATTTTTTGGAAATAAATTTAAATCAAATAAAATTTTAGGCTAAAATTACACTTTGTACATATAACAAATTACAGAATAAATGCTATATAAAACGTCAAAATATTTGACACAGAATTTTTATCTCTCGACGTTATTCCAGTAACAATTTTTTAAAACTCTTGATTGTAAACATAATTTTTTAAAATGACTTATGTGAAATTGTTTTCCCAAAATTATTGATTTATATAGTCTATTGGTTATATTTATTGAAATCAATTTATTTGCATGTTAATTAGCCTTCGCTTTATTGTAAAAAATGTAAATAAAGTGGAGCAATAATAAATAAGTTTAAGCAAGTAAAATTGTGTAGAAAATGAATAATTATAACGATTACTAATAATTATAATATAAACCCCTAACAGACTGCATTAGATAGCGTATCAGAATAGGTGTCATTCCAATGTTTAGAAATTTTTTTATACCAAAATTGTGTAGGAGCATTTTTTACATACCAAGTGTCTTAATTAGTAGTTTAAAATTCAATTTTAAAAATGGTCATTAACCATTTAAATAACAGGATACTTTTGGACCGTAAAAGCCGGATTTAGGCTTGTTTGAGCTTAATTTAACTCGATAAATTTTATTAATAAAAATCAAGTATAATTATAATAGAAGTATAAATATAGTTTTAATAAAATAAAACAATAAATCGGTCGTACAAAAATTCTTCATAAAGAGCGCGATAGAAATAAAAATACCCAAACTATTTTTTAGCATTATACATAGCTTAGAATAAATGCAAAAAATTTTATTAGAGCAACAAAGTATATTTATATATAGATCCGGCCCAATTCCACTGATTTCATTATTATTATTCGCCTAATATACTACAGCCCAGAAGAATGTATCAAATGAAATTCTCTATTTGCATCACACATAACATAACATTATTATGTAAGCGAACTCTCAATTAAATATTATCGTGTAAAAAAATTTTCCGAGGTTTCAGCAGCAAATTAATTATTTACGTGATTCAGACTGCAACGATTACACTTAAAAATAAATTACGATCGTATAACAACAAATAGAAGTGGATGTTATGAGTACGGGCGGCGTCTAGTGTGTTATAATTTATAATAAAATCCATGCACGCCCACGTATGTGCACTTATGCCTAAGTTTAATAAACCCCATTCGTCGTATTTGATGGCATTATCATGATATCTGATTGAATATTTTACTCTCAACTATTTTCATTATTATTATCACTAAAACTATTACTTTTACGGTTATTGTAACTATTTCTACTCTATGTATATAATATCAGTTACCATGATATACTTTGCTGTCAAATATTATGTAATTTTAATAATTGTTATCTTCGTCATCACTACCCATTCTTTCTTCATTTTAAATAAATTTAACAACGATTATTTACCGAATTAATCGTTATTACTACTAATTATTATTACTATAAGATTTAATATGTAAAACTACTATTGTTGTTATTTTAAGTAATAATAACTCATTATTATTATTTTTATTACAACTATTATTTCCAATCATAAGAAACTGGTTGTATCCTTTGATTTTATCAACGAAATCAAGTTGTACATTGAATGAAAAAATAAATAAATAAAAACAATCAAAAGTATTACATGTTTTAATTTATAAATTTTTTACTCCTTTTTGAAAAATTCAAAAATATTTTTTCCTCCAATTTTTATCGATTTATAATCTATATTATTAAGAGAGTAAGCAAAATTTTGAGGCTAGTGTATTTATATGATAAAATGGGTTTTTATGGTTAAATTTGGTGTCGGAAAAGTCTTGACTTGAATTTGAGCCTTTTCAAGGTTTTATATCATTTTCACCAATAGTCGGATATTGATGATAAATATTTAGGCTGCATTCGAAAATTCTCTATCTCTAGATACATAATTGAGAAATGACCCTGTATCTCGTGAACTATTGACATTTTTATCGATATAAGCGCATCCCGATGTTACACTCATCGAGACCTTTCTTTTGAGTACCCACATCAATTTTTCATATATTTATATATATGAATATATGAAAAATATATCAAAATGCATGTGGGTACTCAAATGAAAGCTCTTGATGAGTGTAACATCGAGATGGGCTTATATCTTTAAAAATGTCAATAATTAAGAAATGACATTGTATCTTGTCAACTAATGATATTTTTAAAGATATAAGCTCATCTCGACATTACACTCATCGATACCTTTCATTAGAGTAACCACATCAATTTTTCATATATTTTATATATTTATATATATTACATATATGTATATATGAAAAATATATCAAAAATGCAAAAAAAGGTTGAAAAACTGAGTTGATAATATAGAGCGGAAAGTAACCTTGTAAAAACCAGAAAACGGTATACAAGTAAAACATAATAATAATAATAATAATAATAATAATAATAATAATAATAATAATAATAATAATAATATATCAAAAATACATGTGGGTAGTCAAATGAAAGCTCTTGATGAGTGTAACATCGGGATGAGCTTATATCTTAAAAAACATCAATAGTTAAAAAAGTACAGTGCAATTTAACAAAAGTCATTATTTAATAAAGCAAAATTTTGTTATTTATCGTTCACAAGTCACGGCAGTCTCATAGTGACTGCAAGGTTGCTAGTTATTATTATTGTAACTTTTAACTTATAATTGGGAATTTTTACCTATTAGTCGATAAAGTATTATACTTTATTATAAAAATTTTTTATTATAAAAACATTAATAGCTACGATAAAATTTTAGATAAGCTCCGAAAATTCTAAATTACTCAAAAAAACCGACAGTTGCTATTAAGACTTGGTAGTTTTATCTATTAAGAGCCTCTCCGTGAACTTTAAACAATTTTTAAAAATGTTTTTTACAAGAATCAGTTTGTTGTTATTTTTTTTCTCTTTACATATCACTGTTAAATCAATTGAGGTATCTGAAATTTATGACATAGAAGCTATAAAAAATTTCGTGGACAAACTCGAAAATAAAGTTAAAAATAACTATAACTTGACAAACGCTACATCGTCCGACGAAGAAACATATAAAATTTTAAAAGTCATTTTCAGTGATATGACAGATGTCTTAAAAACGTTGAATCGAATTCATCATGATCCCCATAACAATTATTGGATAGTCGCTATGAATAATGTTATGGAATTATTCGATGATAATGAAGTAAAAAGTGGCATTTCCCGATGGTCGACATCTTTATATGATTATTTTGCTATCATAGATGTAAAACGTGATATAATTGATACATATGTACGGGGTATACTGTATTTACAAGAACATAATTATTTAACATCCATGAAGAATCCGTGTTTTTATTTACCAACCGTTTTGAACTTTTTCGATGCAACGAATAATCCCGAGTCTATTATTGACGTCTACGAGAATTTTCTTAGTTCCATTTTAATCAGTCTGTATTATGTAAGTATAAATAGTTTATAAAAATTAGTACAAGAAAATCTTGAAATGATTGTTTAATTTTGTAATTTATAATTAATAATTAAGGGTGAAGATTGGCTCTATGTTTGTGGAGAGAGAATTGCAATCACCAAAGAGTTTTATGAGTATTACCGGTTAGTTACCACTTCGTACCTGAAAATATGGACTGTAAATTATTTTACAGGAATATTAAGAGCGTATTGTGAACACAGTATGTATTAATAAAAAACTTAATTTTTTGGCATGTTTTTAGCACAAAACGCGAAATTATACCACAAATTCTTTAATTGAGAACTTATTTAATTTTAGCAGTAAAATAATGAATATTTTTATTGTTATAATTTATTCAATTAATTAACTTCCATTTTTTAACAGACTCACCAAAAGTTTTTATGGAAAATGCAAAAAATACTCTAATTAAAAAATTAACAATTACCATGCGGTTAAATAAAAAAATAAGTATAGAAAGTAAAAAACAATACATGTATCAGTGTGACGGTCAGGTTGTAAATGATGGTAATTATTAATTATTAATTACTTAACTTTTTAACGATAAATAATGTAAATACAAGATTTTTAATCTTTTTTTTTGGTAGTAGTACATTTTATGGAGTATCAATTAAATAAAACAACTTATTATGAACTGGAAAAAATGATGCAGGTGGTTATTGTTAATGAAAAAGATGTAAGTAGTTCAGGAGATTGTAGTTTTGATTGTGATCTTATTAAGTTGGAGAACTTGAATGAAAATGTGTGCAAAGATTTCAAAGAATGTCAATATATTACCAAAAGTTTCGATATTTGTGAGGTAATGGATAATATTTTTTAAAGAATAAATAATCTAAACAAATTTAGTCAAGAAACTTTTAAATTTTACTGCAAACTTAAACCTTGCATTTAAAATTTTTTATAAAAATAGAATTTTAATAAATTTTTTTTCTTTAACAGAATTTTAAGTTTTTTGACAAAATTTTTGCAACATTCAAAGAAAATTTTGATCAAAATTTATGAATTTTAGCCAGAGAAAAATGATTCAAGAAATTATCAATGGTTTAAAGACTCTAACGGAGTTGTTTACGGTCCTGGCCAAAATGAATTGTGTCCAAACACCGTTAAATCTCTCAGCAGTTATTACCAAGCATCAACAATGTATTTCTGTGATTACTGTGTCTGTATTTGTCAACGACATCCCGAAGACAAACCAAATGTGGTAACTGTGTTCAGTTTTAGGGACCAAATATCGAACATCAAGGAGAACAAGTAAAAATTTTTAGTTTGCTATTAACATAAAAAAATTTATTCAGTGCATATGATTTGGATAATTCATTTTTTAGAGTCGTCGTCGGTGTTAGGTTCGTAAAAAAAGATAACATGATACATGTTCAAATCAAAGAAGCCGAATTAGATTCAAATTTGAAGGACGAAGGTTTCAGCGTATGGAAGGAACTCGAAAATTTTTATTATGATAAATATCTTGACCAATATGTCCTAATTGTTAATTCGATAAAAGGTTCATTGTCTCTAGGACTTGATTACGGACATCCAGAAAGAATGAACATTGATGACTTGATCGCACCTTCAGGCTTCGTTATCACTGGAGTAAGATTCAGATATGCTGGAGACTCATTTCACTCACCGCACGTGAAATTTGGCGCGGTTGAATTACAAACACGGGTGTCTGCTTATGACGTTATTGAGAAAAAAATAAGCAATGACCCACTAACACATTGGATATCTCCAAAGAAACAAGACAAAAGGTTCTTTTTTTTTCGAGAAAAATTAGCACATATCGAGAGTTTTCTAACGCAACCACGTATCTCGATTTTTGAAGATGAAAGGGTTCAACTAAAAAATTAATAATTAATTATAAACGCGTTACTGAAAAAAAATATTAACCAGATTAATAATAAATACGATAGTATTTTTAAAAAATACAATTGATAAATATTGTTTTTAGATAAATATTAATTTTTTATAAGCTATTTTTCACCTCATCTCTAAAATTGTCATTTTTAAGATACGAGGTTGCGTCAGAAAACCATCGATATTGTATGCAATATTTTTATCTGCCCATGGATTTTTTACTAATACTAGAAAATCGAACGCGCTTTGCGTTCTGTCAAAATGTCTATTATCGACAATTTAATTAATCAATATTTTTACAAATTTTACTCATTAATATTTAACCGTTGCCATGGTAACCGTTGCTATGATAACCATTGCCAAAAAAGGTCACCATAGCAGCGAAAAGCGACAACAATGAATGAAAACGTCACATCAACTTTTTAATAAAAGTTATTATGATTATTTTCATGGAAAAAATTCGCCATAGCAGCCGTTACCATATCAACGGTTACTATGGCGACGATTACCGTAGGAACGGTTACCATAGCAACGAAAAGCGACAACAATGAAAACGTCACATCAATTTTTTACTAAAGGATTTTTTATGAACGTTTTCAGGGATGAATTGAAATTATACGAACCAGATAATCCAACAAAATCAATTGAAAATAATATTGACTCAAAACCAGGCCAATTTGTCAGATTCCAAGCATCTGATTTGAAAAAGGATGCTGGACAAAGTACAGTGCCATTTTTCGACGCTCTACCGGCGGAAGGTACCCCAGAATTTCCTTTGGAGGGTATTGGAATTATTCATAAAGGCAGTAAGGGATCTGGAGGATATTTGGCATTTCGAATTTTTGATTTAGATTTTTCTCAGGATTTTAAAGTTCCATTAGAATCTGAATCAATATTTAGTTCTAAAAAATAGGCTTATTTTAAGATAATTCTTTGAATCATTTTTTTTTAACTTATAATTTATGTGAAGTTTTAAAAAATTATAAAATTCTTATAAGGTAAAAGCCCCAATTATTGACGCTATAAGAGACAAAGTTATGATTTCATTTTTTTTAAGCAATCAAATATAAATATCGATGAATTTTGTTTGTGGTAATGTCTTCAATAATGTTTTAACTAATCAATTTCTTTTTTTAAAATGATAATCAGTGATATTTATTAATTAATTTTAAATAATTAAATATATGATCTGGATACACCAATTATTGACGGGTTAAAAAACTGATTGATCTAATTATTGACGTACCGTAACCCCAATTATTGACGCCCCTACTGCACATGCGTCGAATCATTTGGTTATATTGTTATTTATCAAAAACTTGATATAAAGTAATCAATATTATTAAAGTTAATTAATAATAATTTCTATGAATGAATAATTATTATGAAAAATATAACAATTTATTTAAAAACTTATTTAACACTAAAACACGCCGAGTTATTTGACAGTTAAAAGCCTTGAATATAATCGCGTATATAACGTATTTTATACTTAAAAAAAAAAGGCATCATAGCGCTGTCGACTGACTGTCACTATGGGATTCACCATAAAAATTATGAACTAGTTATTGACTCCCATTATTTAAATATCATAAAGCATACAATTAATTTCGATTATTTAATTTTATAAATATTTCATATATTGTTAATTAAAAAAAAAATAGATCATATAATTACATGAAAAAATTAATTTAAACTCGGCAGTTAAAAAAAATGCTTTTCTAACCAAAGTTGTTAATTAAATAGACGCTGATTTGATGAACTGGTGCTAACTTTATTTTTTTTTAATAATTAATATTTAATATTTTGAACTGAATGTGATTTTTTTCAATTTTTTAATTAATTAGAATTTAATAAAAATTTATTTGATCGTTATTCTTATTACAGATAATTTAATATATTTAAAAATAATTTAGGGTGTCAATATTTAGACCTCCGTCAATAATTGGGGCTTTTACCTTACTACATAAATAAAATTTTATATAATATTCATTATTTTAAATTATATCTTGTAAGACTCGAGGTTTATATTTTGTATACCACTCATATTTATTTATACATCTACAAGTAATAACCCGACAATGACTACGGAATGAGACAGCTAATGAAAGCCAATATAATTAAGGGATGACAATGACTGGGTGACGTTGTAATAGGACCCATCGCGTGAGGTCCTCATGAAGGGTGGCGTCGGAATGCCCCTAACAATCTCTCTCGTAGTCCTCTCAACCCTCGTTGAGTGGGGGTGAGTCTTGTCACGGGCTGGGGGTAAGACCTTACGTCACAGATCTCGGGCCTCACGATACTCGACAGCCTTCAGCCTCGGCAATAAGAATAGCGTTGCTTACAATCTATTACAATTAATTTGTTAGATAAAATATTTCACTTTTCCAAACTTAAAAATTTTTCGGTTTTTTTTATTGATCATTACGATAAAAAATATTCTTACTTAATAAAAAAGTAATTGAGTTATGATAAGAGACAATTTTTTTATCAATAAATAAAAGTCTTTAATTACTTATTAATAGCATGGTTTACCCATCTAACTAGATGTAGTTATCAAGGTTACAACAATAATTATTTTATTTAAAAAATACCATTGATAAATTCGATTAAACTGCGGTTTCAAAAAAATATTTCTATTAAAAAGATTTTTAATTTCAATTGAATTTAGTTCATTAGTCTAAGCGTATTTTTGATAGAGTCGAGTTTATTTACATCATTAAAAGTTATAAAAGGAACGAAATAAGTCACAGAAGTTTTTATTGTTTTAAAAGTTAGAAGTTGTGAACAGTTTAATGTTCAAATTAATTTACAGATTCTTCTTGTAGTTAATTTAAAGCTTAGTCAAGATTTAAAAAAAGTTAAAAAAGTTTTTTTTAAATGTTAATATTATTATTGTGAATATTATAATGGTAACATAAGTGACGTGTTATATCACACACACAAATTAAGGTAATTTATGATCCATTGTCATTTTTGGAAGCCTCAAGATTTATTATGGCAATATTTGTTAGCGATTACGTCAATCAAATACGAGTCATAGTCATATTTTTAAAGTTAGAAAAAAAACTAAAAGATATCTAGTATAATTTTGACACGAAAAAAATATATAAATGTGAGATAATTTAAGATTTTTTTTTATTTTTTTAAGATATCTGACCAATAAAAAAATAATAATAATATTAAAGAAGAGCCAGAATCTTACAAGTGTTCAACAAGAGAAGAACACCCTGAAAAAATGATTAATTATCAATATAATTATAAAAATGATCCCAAGTGATGATTGTATAAATTTAATAACATAAATTTGCAGCGATTGAATTCAGTTGATCGGCCGATAGAAATTGAGTGGTATAATAAAGATAAAATATTTAAAAGCTAGCGTCCTTGCCGAATATGGTAAGACCGGCACTTGTCCATTTCAGCAGTGAAGAGCTCAACGCTAATAATAATAACAACAATCGTTCTTTATGGGCTATTATTCAATATCGTCGATAGACGGATAACATGAATTCAATTATAAAGTATAAATACAAATAAAAAAAATTCTGTAATATTAATAACGCGATAAGATAAAACCTGTCTGAATAAATTCAGTAAGTAAATAAATTATTTAAGGTATTTATTTAAAGGTTCATGATCATACTTTTTTTGCTTTGTGTTCTTTTTTTTTATTAAATTACTTACTTAACTTTTCCACCATCTCTACCTTCGGATACTTTTGTTTCAACATACTGTTAAAAATAGTTTGCAAATTATAGCATAGGCGGAATTGAATTATCATAACTTATTTCAATTCTATTTTTAATCAAAAGGGTTGAAATTCAATGTACCTTTATCGTATTTATAGCTTATATTTTTTTGAGCTTAATAGTAATAATATAAATATTTTTTATAGTTTTTCACAGCGTAAAAAATTATCCTTCATTGCGTAAAAAATTTTTATATTAAAAATTTTACACTTTTTTCTAATGGTTTATAGTCTATATTATTAAGAGAATAATCAAAATTTTGTGGCCAGTGTATTTATATGATAAAATGCGGTTAAATTTGGTATTTTTGGAAAAGTCTTGACTTGAATTTGTGCCTTTTCAAAGTTTCATATCATTCTCACCAATAGTCAATTTATGATGATAAGTATTTAAGCTGAGTTCGAAAATGCTTTATCTCTAGATACATAATTAAGAAATGACCTTGTATCTTGTACACTATTGACATTTTTAAAGATATAAGCTCATCCCGATGTTACATTCATCGAGACCTTTCATTTGAGTACCCACATCAATTTTTCATATATTTTATATATTCATATATATGAAAAATATGAATATATGAAAAATATATCAAAATGCATGTGGGTACTCAAATAAAAGCTCTTGATGAATGCAACATCGGGATGAGCTTATATCTTTAAAAAAGTAAATAGTTAAGAAATGACATTGAATCTTGTCATCTAATGATATTTTTAAAGATATAAGCTCACTCTCACATTACACTCATTGAGACCTTTCATTTAAACACCCACATCAATTTTTCATATATTTTATATACTTATATATATTACATATCGATGGTCTGATTAGCAATTTGTCTAACTCCTTATTTTTTAGAGGATGATTTTTTAACATTTTGATGTAGCCATAATCGAATTATAAATTATTTGAATGATTTAAACCTAAATATTATATCTCTATTAGATAATAATGATATTAAATGGTTTTTTTAAGTGATAATAAATTTTGAACTAATTGTTTTTTTTGTACAAATAGAAGATTCTATAAAATGGAGTTAGACAATTTGCTAATTGGAACGTCGATATATGTATATATGAAAAATATATCAAAAATGCATGTGAGTACTCAAATGAAAGCTCTTGATGAGTGTAGCATCGGGATGAGCTTATATCTTTAAAAACGTCAATATTTAAGAAAATACAGTGCAATTTAACAAAAGTCATTATTTAATAAAGCAAAATTTTAATTTTTTATAGTTCACAACAGTTTTAATTAATTAATTTAATACAATTGTGTTGAAGTAAAATTATTTAATCTTGCAGATTGAAATTTAAATAAAAATATTTTTCTTCAATCAAAATATACTTTCAAATTTAATTATAATTTTTTACTTGTTTAATCGAAAAATTGTTTCAAAATCACCCGAGTTATGAACAGTTATAATTGACAAAAAAAAATAGCACAAACAAAATAGAGTATTAGCCATGATAGAAGCTATTTTATTCGGAATCAGAATGTTAGATTAGACATATAATATGAAAAAGGTAAAAAGGTAAGAATGTTTGATCAGCAATTTGGAAAATTTATGTTTAGAAAGTGCATCATCATCACAGTTATAAGATAGAGGTAATCTTCTGGGAGACAAGATGCAGAGCCACTGATGCAGTCCTGTCTAGTTTCTTCCGTGTCTGGATACACTCGAGAAACAAACAACGAATTTCATTATAATACCTAACCGTTTCTCGACTAATGTAATGCAATATATAATAATGTTATGTGTATATATGTATGAATGTAGAAGCAGAGATACTTTGCTTAAGCTTATGCTTATAGTTATGCTATACTTGTACTTGTATATTGGAACTCATCGACCAAGGTGTATCTCACATATTGCCCATGAGCTGTTTCCTCGTGGGCGGCATACAGGTGCCTCCGGGCACTTCGACCGTCTCAAGTAGATATGTTTAAGTACGGCCCACGCATTCTGACATACGCACTTGTCAGTGGCGTACAAATATCGGGAGATGTTAGACGGGCCCATACCCGTTATTAATGCACTTATCATGTTATTTGCTCTCAAATTAACTACTGATTTACTGAATCACCTTTCTATTACAAGTATACCAGTCTACGAGACTACAAGACTGCTATTTTTTATTTTTACTTTTATTACTCGGCTAATCTGTACTGAGTAGTTTCCGTTCCGTTTGTATGTATCGAAAATAAAACCTTGCTCGATATTTATTTTAAAACTGTCGCTAATTATTCCATCTATCAATTATCCATCACTGATAGAAGGATTTAGTACGGAGTACTAAACTAATTTAGTAACAAAATTTTTATTCATTTATTTGGGAGAAACAAATATTTTGTACCCATCAATATTATTCGTTACAGTTTAATAAATGATTTCTTTATACGAACAAAGCCTTATTACATGGAAATAAATATTTATTTCCACCAAATAATATTTAGTAACAGGTACTCAATATTTCTTTATCAAGTATTGTCGGTAGATGGCTATGCTTTAATTCCTATGTTTATGTGATACATAATCTATTCACTAACTTAGATTATTTTATTCAGCTCGATTTTGGGAGATTTATTAAACCTTTAAAAACACATATACTCCCAATAAATGTCTTCTATTTATGTCTTTTTTCAGTGGAGTTTAGATTACATTTTTTAATTTGTCTATTATTGATATGTTAAAAACTTGTTTAATTTTAAATTTTATAAATGTCTCAAACAAAAAAATATAATTTAATGAGATTCTTTTCTTTATAATACATTATATTTTTAGTTAAAATTATTTATTTTTATTTATTTTAAGTTAAAAAGTTAGGTTACACGCTAAAATTAGTTAAAAAATTAATTTCTTTGATACCAATAAACGATTTATTGAGTAGCAATAAATCATTTGTTAAATACTACTAAATATTTATTTGGTGCACTGATAGAAGGATTTAGTACGGAGTACTAAACTGATTTAGTAACAAAATTTTTATTCATTTATTTGGGAGAAACAAATATTTTGTACTCATCAATATTATTTGTAACAGTTTAATAAATGATTTCTTTATACGAACAAAGCCTTATTACATGGAAATAAATATTTATTTCCATTAAATAATATTTAGTAACAGGTACTAAATATTTCTTTATCAAGCATTGTCGGTAGATGGCTATGCTTTAATTACTATGTTTATGTGATACATAATCTATTCACTAACTTAGATTATTTTATTCAGCTCGATTTTGGGAGATTTATTAAACCTTTAAAAACACATATACTCCCAATAAATGTCTTCTATTTATGTCTTTTCTCAGTGGAGTTTAGATTACATTTTTTAATTTGTCTATTATTGATATGTTAAAAACTTGTTTAATTTTAAATTTTATAAATGTCTCAAACAAAAAAATATAATTTAATGAGATTCTTTTCTTTATAATACATTATATTTTTAGTTAAAATTATTTATTTTTATTATTTTTATTTATTTTAAGTTAAAAAGTTAGGTTACACGCTAAAATTAGTTAAAAAATTAATTTCTTTGATACCAATAAACGATTTATTGAGTAGCAATAAATCATTTGTTAAATACTACTAAATATTTGTTTGGTGGAACTAAATGGGCTTTAATAAATGATTTAGTACCTATTACTAAATATTTGGTAATGAAAGATTTGTTACTAAATCTTATTAAATAGAACTAGATCCTTCTATCAGTGCACCGATAATCGATGATGGGTTCAAACTTTCAGAAATACTCTGTTTTATTATTTTATACATCGGGTTAATTTTAATCACGCACTCCGCATGCGGAGTTGGCTTATTGCGACCGGTAAGAAAATTAAAATTCATCAGGTTAAAAAATTAAATAAGTTTATCGAAGAAGCATAATTAATATGAATAAGATATATAAATTGAGTTTTTTAATGTCAAGTAGAAGAATTTATGCTAATTGCTTTGATAGAGAAGTTGAATTATCTTTTACATTTTTTGGGATTATTTTTATAAATTTTTAAACAAAATTTATAACTTTTTTTATTATGATTCGTAATAAAATTAAAAATCTTTTTTTTTTTTTTTGTAATTCGACCTGTTTGCTGGCATCAAAAAGACTGTATATTAATTTTTTTCTGTCATAATAAAAAATGTTAATTTTAATCAATTTCAAAATAACAAAAATTAAGGTATAAAAAATAATAGTTACAAAATTTTAGTATGAACATCAATTGATCTTATTGTAAATTCGATAAAGTTTAAATTTTTTTCATTGAAAAATTTTTATCTTAACTATAACACTTTTTATTTATTATTTATAAGCCTGAAGTGAAGAAAATTGGCGAATGAAATTCTTAATTTGTTAAATATTAAATCAATTTGAAATTATTCAATACCTCATTAAATTTCTAGCAATCAAAAATTTCCTGTAATTATCAATTTGCAAAAAATTAGAAAAACATAATCGTAACATCTGTATAATAATTTTAAATCCTTAATTGATACTTTTACCCCACATTTATTAAAATAAATACAAACTTCTTTGGTTACATCGTATATACTTTCACCGAACACGCATATTAGAAATATTAGCATAATTCGGCGAATGCGCAGATACAGCTATTAAAATTCAGTAAAACAAGCCATAAATCTTTGATTTCAACTCCTGTTGAGAATTTTAATCGAATTTAAGTAAAACAATTCTTACTACTAGCTTTTATAAACCTATCAAAAGTACTTATTTATTATTTACGTAAAATCAGAATACGGATACAAAAAAAAAAAAAAAAACTTTTTGCCGTATCTTTAAAAAGGAAATAAAAATTTATTCGTGAATTTCAAATCTAGTAACTTTTGAATAAATCTGGAATTCCTTTTGGTCAAGTGCCAGAATGTTAATTTTTAAACATGAAATTTTATTGAGGCAATCTAAAAACTTTAAAAATGCATGTATTTTTTGTCTGTGCAAAGTAATTGGCTATATTTTAATAAAACATAAAAATCACCCACTCAACAATTACAGCAATCCACTTTCATTGATTATGAACATCCGTAGTGAAAATATATTCACTCAATAAGTCATTTGTTTAATGAGTTTATATTTTCGTTATAGAAGTGTCAAACTCTCAAGATGATTCATAAGTTAAAATAACTAATTCAAGCATTAATTAAAATAGTTACGTACTCGAGTTGTTACACTCCAGCGCATTTGCAGATGGATTTATACTGTAAATATATACATAGTGTTTTCAATGAAAATAACAAGTCTGTTTATGTATGATCAAAAAATTTATTTCCTTCATATAAGTTATACATACTTTTTTATTTCTTATCTTAAATCCTAATTATAAAAATTAATGACGACTTTATTTCACACCGATCATTGTTTTTGTTTTTTTCTGTTAGCATTGACATTATTTCGTGATTAATAATCATTTATATGCAGAAAAAATGTGAGAACATGAATAAAAAAATGTTTTCACAATCTTAACATTTAATTTTATCGTAAATATGTAAGCTTGGATGTTTTTTTACGCAACTATTGCCAAATTTATATAAACGATCCAATTTTTGTTACGATTCGTGAATCACAAGTAATAAAAGAGTAAAACTGCCTTCATAAAGCTTGAGTTTTATTCAATGAGATCTCAATACTCACTGGAAAAAAAATTAACTTGAATCAAGATGAAAAATTCTTAAATCAAGCAAAATTTCTTAGTTTAAGAATTTTTTTACTTAAATCAAGAAGATGAAGTTTTTCAAAATTATTTACTTGATTCAAGTAAATTTTTTTTTCTGTGCAAGGGTTGCAAATAAAACTCTTTACTTTATAAAATAATTTGCACTTTAATATTTATTACTGAAGATTTTATTATTATAGGTCAAAAAAAGTTTGGAAAATCCAAAAATGCACGACTCATAATGCTCATTTAATGATGAAACATTAATCAAATAAAAAATGTGAAAAAAAATTTATAAAACAGCTAAAATATCACGATAATGCACGGAAAAAAGAAAACTCGAAAAACTAAAGTATAAAATGTAAAATCGGTCCCGTCGTAATCAAAACTAGAAAAATTACAGTTTGAAATAACATTTTTCTAAATTAAATTTTTTAATTTAATATTTAGAGCTTTCAATGTAAATATTACATTCTACAATGTAATTCTTATAAAATCTGTAATAATTACAATTTGAAACTGTAATTTTTTCAGTTTTCATCACGAAGCGCCACGTTGCATTATATACTGTAATTTTTCGAGTTTTCTTTTTTCCGTGTGCGCAAGCGCCTCAAGTGGGATAAATGTTACAATATATATAGATATACAGTCTTCTGATGGTTTTTGTTTTAATTTATTAATTGTACATAAACGACACTGAATTACTTAGCCATTCGTATTCAGTGACCTACAATTCTTTCAAAGAATTAAAAAAGAAAAATTCAACTCAATTAATGCATTTTTTCGCAAGTTACATTGTTTTCAGAGTTTCATATATCTTGCACCGTGAACTAACAAGACTATAATAGTAAAAATAGTTGCCGAAATGAGGTGAAAAAAATTTTTCGATCATAAAGCACTCTCTGATGCTTCGCATCATGAGTCGTGCAATTGATCAAAATCCTACATTTTTTTATTTAAATAAATAAATAAATAGCAAAAAAAACAGTGGTTTTTCCATTTAAAAATAATCTGAATTGTGTAGAAAGTCAAAGCCGCAAAATGAAACTAAAATAATTCATAAATAGTTATTTTAGCATGAGAAAGCAAAGATTGAGAGGAAAAGTAATAAGACTACTGCACACTATACGTGTCATCTCTTCCGTCTAATGAGAGGTTAATGGCAACTCGACGGTCCTCATCTGCGGCCACTGGTTCACCCGCGGTCTAAGTAAAGTGTAAGTATAAATATAAGAATAGTAATATAGTGTTACAATGGAAGTTCAGTGAGAAAGGTGTCGGAGTTTTTAAGATACTGAACTTATAACTTATATTATAATTTAACGACCAAGAAATTTCCTGAGAAAATATTAATACAACCCTGTTTTTCTCATTTATATTTTTATACCAACTGCAAGGTAAGAATTGTAAGTTGTGAATAGTTAGATTATCTCGGTATAAAATTACTAAATTATTAGCATCTCGCTCCCGGCATACAATTAAACGTAAAAAAGTATTTTATCTTTCTATTACATCGTGTTTGCCAATAATCCATTCCGCGTTATTGTAATTCTAATTATTTACACGCATTAATACAATAAATCGTTGTACAAATAAATGTTAGCAACTGTTCGATCTATTAATTCCTCCATTTATAGAAAAAACTACCGCTGTCTCTTCAATTAACAACGCCGACTCGACAATATTTAACGTATTAATAATGACAAATAGTATTTAAATAATTGACATTAAAAATAATGAACAAGATTGACTTTCTATAAGGCTGCTGCCGGTGCTGCCTTTTATGCATGATGCGCAATGAATCCGACAAGGTCGACCTTCCGCACAAGTGTCCGGGAGTATACAAGAATTAAATCTTTGTGATGCAACTTAATATATGTACACATTTATTTATAAATGTGTATTATTTTTTCACCGTCCTAGACAATGTGTATAAGCTTTTTTAATTTACTGAACATAATGAGGATACTTATAGCTTATAAGAAGTGCCGCTGATGCCAGATAAAAGCCTTGAGTAAAAGTAGCTCAAGTTCGATGGTGCCTCATTGTCATCGAGTACCAGAACCACTGACGAATAATTAACTCAATCCTAATATAAGAGAATTCAATATTTAATATTTGCCAACAAGTGTATAATTGTTTTACATAAAAGCTGACAAGTATTGCCGGCTTTGTTTTTAACTTGGCAATACAGAAAAGGACTGTGAAGTGGTGTAATGATTCAATAGAAAAAGGGAGGTTGCAGTCACTAATTCACTTGAATAAAAAATAATAATTAGATTTTTGTATAGGAAAAATTTGAAATAAAAAAGAAAATTTTGTAAATAAATTTGAAAAAATAATTTATGAATTTACAACCTTTTTTTAAATAATACGTCAAGCCATAAGCTGAAATTCGCAAAAATTAAAATGGCGCTTTATAATTAATATTATCAGTTTTAATATTAATATTTTTAATGTAAAAGAACGAAAAAAATTTTATTATAATTTTTCATACTTTTAAATTCTGTATGAATCTAAAGTTTATAAAAATTTTAATAAGATTTACAGAAAATATTGTGTTTACACTGGCGAAAAAATTTTTTGATTTGGTCACATATAGTTTCATACAGCCAGACTATGTATGAGAGTAAATAAATAATTTTTTATATTTTTTTTGCTTTTTCTAAAAATGTGTACATAAATTAACATGTTTTATTAAACAAAAATTGATTTAATGTCACATAAATAATTTATAACAATAAAGTTAGCCGACATCTAAAAATTTTTAGAATTTTTTTTATTGAAAAAATTAAAAAAAAAAAAATTAATTGAAAAAATTTCACATATAGAAAGTTTTAAAAATTTTACGTGCAATTTTGTAAAAATATTTTTTTTTGTTCTAATTTAATTAATAAAAAAAAATGAAAAATTGTTGGACTTCTGTTAATTTTAATATCATAATAATTTTATGACTATGAATCTAGCAAACCTTAATTAATTTTTATAATTAAGAAAAAAAAATAATAAATCATTAAAAATAACAAATTTTAAAAAATGCACTTATAGATTTTAAAATTTTCTTAATGTGCATTGTTTCAAATTCATAATTTTTAATTATTTATTTATGTTTTTTCTAATTCCAAAAAATTACTTCGTGTCTGCTAGATTTAAATTCATATAATTTTTATTTCAAAACTTGTTACCTCAAATTTAACTCTCTTGTAAGGAGACAATTCACCGATCATGCGACCTCTTTCGGAAATTTTTAACACCAATTTGATCGAAAAATTTATAATTGAAAAATTATAAATGACCATTTAAAAAAATTTTGCTTAACTAAGTAGAATTTTTAAGGCATTTATATGGATAGTAATCTTTAATAAAGTAAAAACTAAACAAAAAAAAAAATTTTCTTTAAATTTGACCAATTTTATTGTAGAATTTTAAATAATTAATTTTTTAAAATATTTATTGACTCTACCCGTATAAAATATTTTGAACGAACAAGTTTTTTGCTCCTAACACGCGTAATACAAAGCAAATAATTTATTTATTTAAATTATCGAACAAACAGTAAGCTAAAGGTTAATTTGCACATATTAAATAAACACGTTTTCGCATATAATTAAGCTTACCTAATCAAGGATAATAAACTCGAGTAACAAATAAAACGGAGAGGAGTGCATAGATCACCGTCCAATTGATCTCAGGACAAATGACTCCGCTAGAAAGTTTAAAGTCCAGGTTTAGTAAAAGATCAATCTTGATCGAGCAAACGTATACAAATATGTAGATAGATATACATTTAAATAAAGTAGTTTTAACTTTTAACTGTAGTTTTCCACCGGTCTATCAATATTCTTAGAACATTTAAATATATACCCATTTCAAAGGCACAAGCCTTTAATCACCAATCAAAGAGAAAAGTAATTCACCAATCCGAGTAAGTACGTCAGTTACCGTAACGCAAATCGGTATATCTCGTAACCAGTCGTGCGTGCACGTATATCCTTACATCGCGGAGGGACAAGAAACGCATATACAAATATACATTTATATATAGACTACTTAAAGTCTCTCTCAACCTCAACATATACCTTCCAGCGATTTGTATATATATATATATATATATATATATATATATATATATATATATATATATATATATATATATATATATATATATATATATATATATATATATACATATAAGTTGCGCATGATATTAGGGAAAAGTAGTGAAATAAGAGAAAAGGACACTGGGAAGTCATTAATCGAGGTGGAATGTAGAACAGCCCGGAATGTTGAGACAATAAAAAATTTTCTATAAAACAAAAAAAATAGATAGACAGGACAATGGGACCAGGCGGTGGTCCTCGAGCTTCTGCCCACGCGGTCTTAAACGCGCGACTTTTAAGTTCCGTCAGTCGTCTATTAAATCCTGTGACTTGAATTGTCCCGGATACGTCAACGGTAGCTGGCAATACAGAAAGCATTTACCAATGTCCTTTCATGTGACTATCGTGTCTTGCTTATTGTGAACACGTGTGTATTATAATCCGACTTAATATTATCGCTACCAACCAGCCGTATCATAGTAAATACTAAATAATACATTAATACTTTGTGTTGTTGGTACAAAAACAAACATTCCAGTTGAAATTTTTTATAAATTTAACAAAATTTATTCTTTTATTTTTTTGGATAATTTAATACACCTTTTAGGTAGATTTCTTAAGAAATCTAACTATTAGTCCTCATGATGGAATTTTCACCTGATTTTGCTATCATATGTTATAATTAGTTGAATAGGTTCCAAAAATACCATTGGAACCAGCCTTGTCATCAGGATATCTCAAAAAGTTATCAACCGATCTCGATGAAACTTGATACATATATTCTTTAAGTAATTACCTAGGTCAAGTTCGAAGATAAGCTAAATCGGTCAATTAGTTTAGAAATGACGGCCATTTAAAATTTTCAAAATTTTGTAAATTGCAAATTTTATAACTTTAACCGTAAATAACTTTTTACTGACTAAAACAAAGCTCATTTCTGAAAAGTTCATGTTGAAGCTAATTATATTACCTTTAATGTAACCTATAACACTTATACTTTCGCAGATCTACCTATAATTACTTTTTAAGTGTGGATAGGTCATAAGCCATTGTGCAATTGATATTTGATATCTAAGTTGATTTGACGTTTTACTATAGTTTTAAATCTTGTCTATCGCATTATATTTATTAGATTATTACATTACATTATATTATTAGTTGAATTTTTGTTACATGCAATTTGCAAGGATGTTGAGTGATCTACGTTGATTGAACTGTTCGATTATAATTTGGACTTTATTAACATATTTAATATTTAAATTTAATTTTACATCATCTACTTTTTATTCTTATTGTTTTCATAAAATGCTATACCATATATTATTTTGTATTAATGGACGGCCGCAAGAAGTTTTGACTTCATGGTCGATGAATAAAGAAATAATAATAATAATAATACTCTAGAATGATTTTTATTACACGGAAAAAAGAAAACTCGAAAAATTACAGTATATAATGCAACGTGGCGCTTCGTGATGAAAACTGGAAAAGTTACAGTTTTAGATTGTAATTATTACAGATTTTATAAGAATTACATTTTAGAATGTAATATTTACATTGAAAGTTCTGAATATTAAATTAAAAAATTGAATTTAGAAAAATATTATTTCAAACTGTAATTTTTCTAGTTTTGATTACGACGGGACCGATTTTACATTTTATACTGCAATTTTTCGAGTTTTCTTTTTTCTGTGTAATTTTATAGGCCATTCAAAAATTTTTAAATAATGAAAACTTTTTTTCAAATGTGGTTTTTTTAGAATAACTTTTAAACGGCTTTACTGATCGATTCCAAAAACTAATCAGTTCTTAACTTCAATAAACCACGTCGATCGCCGTCAAAATCGGTTGATTCGCTCGTGAGTTATCGTTGACAAAAAAAATTGAAAAAAGCATTTTTTTCAAACAAACTCCGAAATTTTTTATCTGATCAATTCATGGGTTGAAATTCATTACAGAACTTAAAAAACTACATCCACTGCTGTCAACTGCGTGATAATCGGTTCAAAAATTATAGTGGATTGAAAATTGAAAAATTACAGAAACATTTGTTATTCAACAAATTAAATAACATAAATAAATAAAATTTCATATCACATGAAATCTACCTTACATTTCGGGTGGGGCCCGAACGAAATTAGATTTTGTTTTACGCAAGCAATAAAATTACGGTGTAATTTTACATGTCTATTTTTGGAATTTTTTCCGCTTATCATGCGAAGGAAAAAAAAATTAGTCCAGTCTTATTTCTTGACAGATGATTGATTCTTGGTAAGCGCGATTTAAGGAGTTAAGCTCAAACTTGTATTTTAGTAGAATTTATGGTCTGTAGATTAATTATAAGCATTATTTATATAACTTACAGCAAATAAATAAGGTATACTTTTGTATGTAAGTCTTTGGAAGTGTAACATAAACGATAAAGTGTAACTTTATTGTTATTACTATTTGGTGTATTGTGTCCGGTTCGATTATTTATATTTATCGGTATAATGTTAATTTGTAACTGATAAATTAAATGTTTATAGAGGATATTGCACATGAAAATAACGTGACAACAAGATGCTGTTTGTTGTCCTCGGACACGACAGGGCGTCGAGTCTTGTACCGCGATTAAATTCAAATATGGAAACTCGAGGGTCACTCTGAAAATAATCTGGACAATTGAACAGCGAAATACTTGGATAAGAAGGATATTAACTTAAAATTATTTTTATTATTTTTATTTTCATTATAAAAGAAGAAAGGGTTGTTTTAATTCAAGGAAACGATTGAGAGCTTTTAATCCTAATTTATTTATATCGTTCCTGTTTATATATTTAAAGTTAAAAATAATTGTTATTTTTAGTTTTTGAATCACTTGGGCGTAAAGTTGTGAGACGAGAAAGGTAAATCCATTCGCCAGTATGATTGAGCCCGAATATGGAGAGCACAGGGTCGTTAAAGAGGCTCCTCTTAGCGCCATTGTGCTATGCGGTTACTTTGTTTGGTCGCGTGTGTAAGTATAAGTGATATAAAATAATATAAAGCATCTAAGGATATTATATCTGGATAATCAAGAAAATAAATCTGCAACGAAGATTAAATTTATTATGGATGACAAAGAACTTTTGTAATTATAATTATAAGTGTAAAAATATCTCAATAGTGCGCAGAAATTCGGGACCTTGACACGCCATAATAATAAGTATTACTATTTTCTTATCAAAAATGTCAAAATAAGATTTATAGCACTGTCTAATTATTCGTACATTAAGCTATTATTTATTGTCAACGTACGCTAATAGAAGAAAACGATTTATCATTATTCAGATGCTAACACGCAATCGATATAATTTCCAAAATATTTTTTATGATAATTTTGTGTTTCGTTATATTATGCAGAGAATAAAAAAAAATATTTACGTAGGAAGTTGAATATTTATCATCGACGACTAATATTTACATTTCGAATGAAACGGGAGTATTATTTTTCAAATAAAAATATTGTATTACTCAAAACTTCCGGAGAATATGTATGTTAAATTATTACGAGTTTTTCTAAGTGGATGAAAAATAAACTGTAATTAATATTAATCTGAAAAATAAATTTTGATAAAAATCTTTTTATTAACATTAACATTTTTTATGAATTACAATGTCTATTTTAACTAAAGTAAATGTTAACTTATAGAATAAATTAAAGCTTATTTCTAGAATAATATATACAAGTAATAAGTTTTTATACTTTTTGAACAATTAGGTAAAATTAAAACGAAAGACTATTGATTGATAAAACAGCGAGAAACTTAAAACTTAATGACGTGAATATAAAAATTTTTTCATTGTTGACTTCTTATCTAATCGAATTTTTAGAAATAAATGAATTTGGCGTTGATTTTTGTTGCTTGAAGTGCAACTTATTAAGATTAAATATAAATAATATTTTTTTATCAACACGCAAAAAAGAAAAATGTAAAAATTACATTATAAATAGTAATAAGCGTCGCTTTATACAAAAAACTACAAAAATTACAGTTCGAAATAACGTTTTTATAAATTCGAACTTTGAATATTAATTTTCAGAGCTTTCAATGTCATTTTACAATGTAATTCTTACAAAATCTGTAATAATTACAATCTGAAACTGCAATTTTTTCAGTTTTTTATATGAAGCGCCACGTTACATTATATAATAATGTAATTTTTCTCTTTTTTATTTCCGTGAAGTTATTTTTTTTTATTGCACTGATAGAAGGATATATTTTTACCAAGAAATAATTGTTAATAGTTAACAAATCATTTATTAGAGGCGACTTTCTAGTATTAAACAAATATTTCTTAGTATTTAAAATGATTTGTTCGTATTTAATAAATCTGATATTCATTTATTAAATATTAATAATTCTTTTTAAATACTAAGAAATATTTATTAAGGACTAAAAAGTGATCTCTCAAATGATTTGTTAAATATTAACAAATATTTTTAACTATAAACAAATCCTATCAATGTGTCATTAATTAGATACAGGATTAATTTTTTTAATATTAAAATAAATAATTAACCTATTTACAATAATTTTTTAAAGTTGAAAGTCAGAAACTGGGTTTTTTACCTAATTTAAAAAAAATTTCAACTCCCAAAACATCAATTTAAAATTCAACATATAACTACAAGCCAAACTGTAATATTCCGCTGCGATAAACTATAATTACTTAAAAACAAAAGAAACCACTAAAACGTGCATTAAATATTTAAGATCACTTTGCCTGAGGTCTAGACTCAACAACTTCTAAAAATAAAAACCAAAGCAATAATTACCAAATAAAATGGAGTTATTACTTCGTAAAATTCGTTCTAAATCTCTAGATTTTCATTTTCGTCACACAAATAAAAAAAATCAATTATAACGACTCTTTAATTCGACATAAAATATGATCCATTAAGATTAAGAAGAAAAGCAAGAAGCATCAACAAACATAATACAAAGAAAACATATCAGAGGCTCAATCTCCCTGCTAACTCTTTAACATTAATCTCTTTTTTACTCTCATTGCATTCGCCGCAGGTCGACAGTTCGTGCGACCGCTAGTCGTGAATTATTTTCAGCCCCGGAACCGCGTACTTAAGATTCCGACATGGCTGCGTAACCATTGAAATTTGACCAGTAGCTATTTCATTTATTTCTATCTCTTAAACTTACATAAACTGCAAGTGCATAGACCGGTAGATAGAAGAAACGACGTACAGAAGACAAGTGAGCAATAGTCAGATGAATAGAAAAAGCAATGAGTAACTCTCCTCAAAGTTTATTATTGCTTTGATAGACTGAAGACTGAATCAGTAGGTGCACTTCGAATCAAACGCCCATCCAAATGATCACACACTGGCCTACGCTCTCTTCTTACTTCTTACTTCTTACTTATACTAACTACACACTATTTACTGGCTAGTAAATTTGTTTTATTCCCATCTCTGTCCTTTCATAACTCATACTACCGTGTTATATGGCACCGCAAAATGCAGACAAGTTCTAACTTCAACTAAGCGATACATCCTTGCAATGTAATGTATTTAGCCGTTGAGTCATACTCGAAAAAAAAAAGTATTTATCTTAGTGTTTATGTTGCATGCTCCGTGCATCAAATAAAGCCTCCTCAACTCTCTAGATCTCTTCTCGATACGAATAAGAATTTGGCGCCAACTCATATATATCGCCGACAAGAGTGCAAAGACCGGCTTCAGCGTAGGTATAAGCCGGCGATTAGATAAATGGTTGAATTTGAGAATTTTTGATTTTTTTTAATTAGTTGATGATGATAAAATTGAAAATTACTTAAATGAAAAAATATTAAAAGAATCTTAGATCTTAAGCTTTAGAAGTTGAAAATTTTGGCGCTTAAACTTGGAAATAAATTTTTTTAAAGGATTTTGATTTTGGCAATATTTATAAGTTATAAAGTAATTTAACTGAAAAATTGGCATGAAATTTTACCGCTGAGTATATCGATACTGCCATTACAATATGTCATATATTGAAAAGAACAGTTCGATGGTCTAATTAGCAATTTGTCTAATTCCTTATTTTTTAGAGGATGACTTTTTTAAAATTTTAATGTAGCAATAGTCCAATTATAAATTATTTGAATGATTCAAACCAAAATATTATACCTTTATTAGATATTAATGATATAAAATGGTTTTTTAAAGTGATAATGAATTTTGAACTAATTGTTTTTTTTTTGTTCAAATGGAAGATTCTCTAAAATGGAGTTAGACAATTTTCTAATTAGAACATTGAGTTCATTTTTAACATTGATTAAATGGGGATTCAATGGATGAAAATATTTATTTGAAAATAGTTATTAAACTATTAAACTTTTAAGTTTTTAATATGACTTGCATAATAATGTTGTGATTCTATGTTTCAAAAAAAGTAAAAGTGTCAAATTTTGTAGGATACGACGTATTAAAATGGCAGTATCGATATACAATAGGGGCATTTCATGAATTTAAAATTGTGTAAATGAATGTAGTGTTATAAATATTAGGAGTTTGAATTAATTTGTAGCGTTTTTTTCATTACAACGTATTTGTTAAACGCTACGAATTAATTCCAACACCTAATATAATCGTTTTATTATAAAGAAATTTTTTTGTGTCTTTTCATCAAGGATTTTGGTAAAGTTTAATAAATAAATAAAATTTAATTAAACAGAAAATATAACTTTCCCAATATATTCATAAAAGAAGATAAGTCTTTCGTAATATATCTATAGGAATAAAAAAACCTTCATTTTCATAGGTTTAAAAATTATGAAATCAATTACAACGTTTATATATTCTTTTATTTGTCACGTTAAAAATTCACTGTGTATTTAATTTGAATGAATATTTTTTAATTACTAAAAATTAATTCAACGAAATTTTTTGTATTAATATTAAAATTTAATACTCTTAAAATGAAGATTTGTAAATTTAATTATAATTTACTATATCTAATATAAATTTCAACAGAAAAATCTTTTTTAATTTTATGTCTTTTAAATTATAAACGTTTCAAATTGATGATTTAAAAATTGTATGAAAATGATTCTAAGAACTTGATTTTTTTCAATTAAAGGAAAGTAGGAAATAGTACAGAAAAATTTCGCCCATGCGACAGATGCTTTTTTTGACGATAAAAAACTTGTTAGAAAAAAAAAAATAAGTAGAGTGTAAGTTCTGAGATCAAGTGGGTGAGACGCACGCGTTCCGTTGTCTAGAGCGGTATCACAGAAGACATTTAAGGGCATGCTCTCGGAGGCTTTTTCTTGTGACTTTCTGACAAGTAAGCCTGGACTGAGGTACATTGCATTATGCATAGGTGGATTGCTCGTCCTCGTACTCGGATTCGCACGTGCAGAGACACTTTTATTGCGTGCTTATACCTTTTCTTCCTCCTTGTGAAAGAGTCATCTTTTTTTATGGTGTACTAATTTGGAGCATCGGCGGCTTTATCCATGACCAACTAAATTGATCAATTTTTTTCTCACCATCTTTATTGAGAAGTCTTATGCATCCAATGTAAGTAACAAATGACAAAACAAAAAGTCCCACAGTCTTTTAAAATTGATTACTTAATTCACAGAGCGTATATCAATGAGCCCGCATATATTTTATTTTACCGCATCGCAAGGTTAGTGTAATGTAAGACAAATTAACAAGTGTCATTGAGTTATTTTACAATACTATCTATTCATAATAATGTCCATCAAATAATCACTATTATTATTATTAATATTATTATTATTGATGGTATTGCATGAAGATTTTAATAAAAAGATGAAATATTTATAAATTTCAGTCACCCAACAATAATTGATTTAAAATGAAATTTCTCAGAGTCATATCCTTGAGGTATTTAAAACGAATGGCGCATAACTAATTGTAAGATCAGTGTACTCTACTCGTCTTGCCCGTGGCAATATATCGGTCAGTAAGACCGTGAACTCTATCAAACTACAGAGAAAAATAAAAATAAATGAATAAAAATATAAACACGTGTTGACGACACAGTTTGGACCTTAGGACTTCCTTAGATGGTAAAACATTCATTTTAAATTATCTCTCCCTCTGAGAGGCCAAGAGTCAAACAAACCTCCACTGTTAAGTACTAAAAGAATAAACTAATAAACAATGGGAATAAATTATCCTTTAATCCATTTTTGCTCTGCTACATTTTTCAATGAGCTATTAATATCTCGTACTAAATTTTAAGCTTATCTGCAATGATCGACTTCTTCCTGCGTATCATCTTCACGCATATCAAAATATGTGCGTAGATAATTTTGCGCGTTTTTTATTTAACTGGAAGTGGAAGTGTACAAAAAGAGTTGACCCTGCAGGCCATCTCTGGAACTTTCCGATATATTCGAGTTCAAAATTCTTGAAAAATTTAGTATAATAAAATTTTAAGCTTCATAATACAATTTTGACAAAAAAATTAATTTAAAAAATAAATATTATACTCTGATATTCATTAAAATACTATCAATTTTCAAAATAAATAAATTCAATTGAATAATAAAAATTATTTTTCATTATTAATAAAATTCTAATACTTTAACACCGGTTTTTTTTTAACTTATAAAATATTACTTTAATTACTAGCATAATATTCTGACTTGGTTCTTTTTACTAATTAAGGCAGTTGTCGTGGTTAAGTCATACCGTCAGAAAATTCTAAATTTTTGTATACTTATTAAGAACATGATATAATTACCCTAAAAATTTGAAGTCAATTAACCACCTATAACCCGAGATAAATTCAATTAAAAATTGGATGTTTAACATTGATTGCATACGCTCTCCGCAGTTTTATATCAGTTTCTTAGTTATAAAAAAAAACTGACAGAAACTTTCAAAAAACTGAAAGACTTTTAATGTATTTGTTGTGAGTTTAAAAAAAAAAAAAATATTTTCACCGTCTAATTAAGTAGTTATAAACAACGGATTAAAGTTCAACAATTTATGAAAAAGTATATATCTACTGAGTCAAACAGAAACAATTTGTCTCCACGAGTACAGTCTTGTATAAAAATTATGGATTACTTAGCTACAAGCTCAAATACTTTTGCGGTGCGTATAATCTCTAATTTTTTGACAATATTGTACCAGGACAACTACCTTAATTATAAAAAAAATATTTATCATTTTTGTCTACTCATTGGGAATACCATGCACTGATAAAATCTTGAACCAAGAATACCATTTTGAAGAAAATGATTTTCTTGAGTCAAGAGAATAAATTCTTGAAACAAGAAAATTTTCTTTAGACCAAGAATAATTTCTTAACTCGAAAATTTATTCTCTTGGCTCAAGAAAATCATTTTCTTCAAAATATCATTCTTGGTTCAAGAGTTTATTAGTGTGCCATTAATAAAAAAAAAAAAAAGCTAGACCATTTTTACAAGAACTCATCAAAAAAACCCCATTTTAATTTCTACACCACCTGGACTTTAGTTACCATCAAAAAAAAAAAAAAAAAAAAAAAAAATCAAACAAATTTAACAGCATATTTGACGTACGTCATGTTTCGTTTAACAATCTAAACAATTCATATTGGTCTCGTATTTCATGAAATCTCACATTACCACAGACCGCAGCTAATATAAGTAAAGTGCATAGCACATAAGTAATAATAAAACAGCAAACATCCAAACGACACATCGGTCCAGTAGGAAGTAACATTTATGATCCAGGGGAAAAGATTGATGACTCTCCCCGGTCGAATTTCGCCGGTGGCTGTTTTGCCTTGCCGGAAGGCCATGAACTCCCTTACCTGAGGCGATTGCCCAGTGCGTGTTTTATTTTTACATTGGTGTACTGTGTATCCTTATGTATTTCTTCTTAAAATCACACACACATATAATAGTATATGTGTGTGTGTTGTTACCTCGGTCCTTTTGACTCCCTTAGATGGCAAAACTTTTATTCGAGATCGTTTTCACGTTGGAGGCCGTAGGTACACGCGGTAGACGATCATCAGCAAGGTACAATACGAATACGAAGACTGGTACTGGGACTGGGACGACAACGAGATTGCGACGTACAAATACATACGAGAGTAGAATGGACGGGCGCCTTTGCAAGGATACTTACTTCCTATTAACACGGGTGTCCCTATAAGGAAGACGGGTCAACCGGTGGAAAAATTATCCGTCGAATTACTTCGAGGTTACTTCCTAAATAATGTTCACGCATAAGATCTCGAAGATCGGTTGATGTTGCCGCGACCGATTTGCCTTCCTGGAACGCTCAACTTATCTTACTTTACTATTAATATACCTCAAGAGGTCAAGGCAGATCATAATAATTTAATTACCATCATCATTACTGCTCCGGTGTTGTTTTTAATTAACCAGACACTGCATGTCTACGTCACTATCTCTGAATTAAATGGGTATTGAAATTAATACTGTTAAATTTTTCACTACCAAGAGTAATTTTTTACCTTTCAGTCGATTTCAATTAATTTTTTCTCGAGATATGTGTAATATAATAAAAGCAAGTACAAGGTGCTGAGTGACAGCGATAACGAGGCTACAGCAGACCTCGAGGGACCATCAGAGACTGGGCAAAAGTATATCGTGGTGAGCTTACTAAAGTAATCAGTATGGAGTTAGTTCCAAAGAAAGAATAACTTAAGGACGAACCGAGTGCTCGACAGTATACGGTATGAGAAAAATTACATGTCCGAATGTTATGGGTATCGGTTCGGCATCCGAATTGCTTAATTTACTTCGCCAGCAAATAAAAACAACACTTGGACTTTTAAGAAACAAAGAGAGAACGCGAGATCTGGTAAACCTTGTTTTTTTTTTTTTTTGCGTCATAGTCAATCGTAAAAATTCAATGCGAGTTTTTGAATTTGTATTATTATTTATTTTTTTTTTTTAATTTAAATTTTCGTTTGTACTTAGTTTGAATAGTTTTTTCACGAATACTGCGAAACTTTTTTAAATTGAAATTTTTTATTTTTAACACGTACATTCAAATATTTTTTCGATAAATATTTAAAAGTGGGGTCAACCATTTTAATTTTCATTTTTTTTTAACGAAATTTCTAATTGATTTTATTGATATATTTTTTTTTAAATACATAAAAAAAATGAATTAAAAAAAAAAAAAAACGTTGATTATCACAATTTTAACAAATTTTCAGAAAAATTTATTTACTTTTCAAAAAAAAAAATATACACAGTAAAAAAATTTTCGTCAAATTTAACACAAATATTTCGCGACCCAAATGCCAAAAGGGCATATTACAGCAGCTAGATAGGATTTTATGCCAAAAGATAGTATAAAAAAATTTTTTTTCGCCATTCAACTTAGAACTGCTCAAAACGTAAAAATTTGTCAAAAAAAAATTGTTAATGTACTAATCGATGGTCTAATTAGCAATTTGTCTAACTCCTTATTTTTTAGAGGGTGATTTTTTAACATTTTGATGTAGCCATAATCGAATTATAAATTATTTGAATGATTCAAACCTAAATATTATATCTCTATTAGATAATAATGATATTAAATGCTTTTTTAAAGTGATAATAAATTTTGAACTAATTGTTTTTTTCGTACAAGTAGAAGATTCTCTAAAATGGAGTTAGACAATTTGCTAATTAGAACGACGTAATGCCAAAAAGGCATATCTCAAAACATACGCCCTTTTGGCTTTAGAAAAGTTTAACCTAAAGCCAAAAGGGCGTATAAAAAAACTTTCAATTTTGCTCTGAAATATAAAATTTCACTCTAAAATAAAATTTAACACCCTTTTGGCTTTGAATATTTATTTTTTTATTTTTAGGCTTAAAAAGTGTTAATAAAGCGATTAGTAAAAAAAAAAAATTATACGCCCTTTTGACATTTGGGTCGCGATTTGTGTTACTGACTGTTTTTACACAAACTAATGTTAATTCAACATTCTAGTGTGTTAAATCAACACATGAGAATGTGAAATTCTACACACTACAGTGTAATATTCTACACAAAAATTTTTAAACTTAACACAATGACGAAAAATTTTTTATTGTGTATCAAAAAAATATAAAATAGAAATTTTATCCAGAAACCTGAGAACCAAAATTTTTCCCAACTTTCGAAGGCAAAAAAGCTGTCGAAATTTTTATTTTTTTTGACAACATTTTTTATGATAAATGCGCCGTAAAAACAAGCAGAATTAAAAAAAAAATTTGAAAATGTTAATTTTTCACCTAAGGTAAAAGACCCAGTTATTGACACTTGCAATTTTATTCTAATTAAAAAAATAAAATGTTCTCAAAAAACCAATTATCTTAAAATTTATAATTCAAAAATTATATTTATTAATTTATCAGAATTAATTTTTTTTTTTTTTTTTTTTTTTTTAATTAAAATAATTGCAAGTGTCAATAACTAGGTCTGTTTCAATAACTGGGTCTTCTACCTTAGTTATGGCCCAAAATGGGGTTGACTCACTTGTAAAGAATTACCATTTTCTCTCCGCAATATTTTGAATGTTTAAAAGATTAAATTACAGGGAAATTTTAATAATTAACATTTTATTAATTATATATCATGTATTATACTATATTAAATTATATAAATGCGTTATGAAACATTATCATGTTACTTTATATTCATAACTAATTATTTTTAATAATCATACTTTAAGTAAACTTATAATTTATGCTTAGCAATATCGATATGAAAAATATATTTGTAATTTATGGTATAAAAAATACTCTTTTAATGATGTGTACTCACATCACTGCACTCATTTTTATATAAATGCCAGCTTAAACAGAATCACTAAATTCCGAACAAGTTTCGTCTGGTTCTTTCTTCAAGTCCGTCAAAATCACGGAAATTTGTACGGCGATCCATTCAGTGAAAAAACCCGGCGGTGCTCCAACGGCGATAAATTTCAATCGATCTCCTAAAATACAGAATAAATTTCAATTAGTTATAAGAATAAGTAATAAAATTTTTATCAAAGCTTCAATGTAGTAGTGTAAGAGCTATCAAGTTCAGAAGTTTAATGACAATAATACTGTCAAGGCTGATGTGATAGTGATGGATTTAAGTGGTTATCATTGTAGATTTCAATTTTATTTTTAAACTCAATCATACAATGCAAATAAATATCCTACTAGAATATATCAAGATTAATTAAAAACGTCATAGTCGTAACTGACATCAACGTACGGACATTGAATTTTATTGTTAAGAAATTTTTATTAATTTTATATTTTTAATTTTAAATTGATTTATTAAAATTTTATATTGTATTATGTAATAGATAAAAATTAAATTGACAATTAAAATAGCAGAAGATAAGCTTTAGATACTTTTATAGGAGAAAAAATTTTTTTAGTAAAAATTGTGAAAGATAAATTTTAAATTTATTGTATTTAATTAAATTAAGATATACACTGCCGACAGAAAGTTTTTGGACAAGATGAAAATTTATTAAAACAATTTTTAAAAGTAAAATAAATCAAGAGGAAAGTCAAAGACACGATCGTACACCTTTGTAAAATAACATAGCATTTTCTTTATAGATCAAGTTAATGTGTTTATGTATCAGATTTAAATTAAAAAGTAAACAAGAAGCTCGTCCGGAAACTTTCCATCGGTAGTGTAGTTGGGGCTAAATTACACGGAGAAAAAAGTATCGTCAGAATAAGGATACGTATCGTTATTCTGACTATGCGTCGTCTACTCATTTTTATTAGAGATATTCTGTATAGCCAACTCAGCTACCCTGGTTAGAAAAAGAGATTTTGAAATATTACGTCAATGCAAAATGTATATCTTGTTGTATAAATTTTGTATATTAATTTTGTATTTATAAATTGTATAAAATGTATAACCGTCCAAGTCTTTTCGGTGACCAGTTATTACACAAAACTAGTGCTTCAGGTCGTAAGGAATTAGGTAAAACAAATTCACTGCAGGTGCCTTTTGCGCGTACAGCAGCTTATTATAAATCTTTCATTGTTACTGGTTGTAATTTTTGGAATAATCTACCAGTTGTTATTACATCAGCTGAGACTCTAGATAACTTCCGTCATAAATTTTATTTGTATTTGTTAGAGTTAGAAAAGAGTCAGTATGGTTTAAGCACTTGATTGTAAACCTGATTTTGATTTTGAATGCGAAGAAAATGTCTGTGATTACTTGCTACTTTTGCACTAATATTTCTTTGTTTATAGTTTTATTATTATTGTTATTATTATATCAATTTCTTACTACCTATGTATTTTCAACAATTTTGTAATTATTTGGATTTGTGGTCAAAAGGAGAATTATCTTAATGATCAATAAATAAATAAATAAATAAATAAATAAAAATAAATATCTATATATTGTTTAAAACGAATCTTGTTTTATCTTTTCAAATCATTTGACACATTTTAAATCTTTTTTTCTAATCAGGGTATACAGCGGATAGTCAAAATTACGATCCGTATCATTATTTTAGGCGTTACATTTGTTGGACTTAATTATACAGATCCTTAAATTAACTAAACAGTTGCCTGTTTTGACGAAACTACATATATTTACAAGAGCTATTCTCTGTATGTTTAAGTGAAACAAATGAATTCTTAAATCAGAAAACCCGATTGTTATTTTAAGGAAACGTCATTTGAGGATACGTTGGATAGTTATTTTAACAATATTTTTTTTCCGTGTACTAATTTACCCTGATAGCCAAGTTGGTCGCAACATTCTGTCGATTTACTGCCGCAACTTGTCACCAAGCTGGCAGCAAGTATTGGAAATGCACTCGGTGTCAACTTGTTCACCAAGTTGTCAGCAAAAACTGCTTCTGAAACTTTTTCACATCAAGTTGACGACAAGTTTCTCAAGAAATTGGGCGACAAATTGCGGCAGTAGATTGGTCTTCTTTTTCTCAGAAACTTGTTGTAGCCAACTTGATGCCAACAGTTACAAATTCGGAACTTGACCGCAAGTTGTCGTTAAGTTGGTGGCAACTATCTGACACCAACTTTGTTGGTCTGAAACTCTGGCTATCAGGGTATGAACCATCTCCAAAATAAAGTATTGATCTTACCATTAGTAAATATTTCCGCCAGATTAACCGTTGTCAAACAAAATTTATCAATAAACACACTACGGCGGTGAAACAGAATTGTTTGGAAATGATTAACTCCGAATTCACCCAGCAAAACGCCAAATTCATCATTAATAATGTCGACAACAATTCCTCTTCCACACACGAACAATGATTCTGGATTACTCATGTACTAAATAACAGAAAAAAAAAACTATAAATTTATTATTAATTAATTGATTCGAAAATTAAATTAGCTGAACCACAGTAAAATTAATTTGAAGATTTTTAAGCAATTAATTTTTGAAAATAAAATAAATTTTTTTTTTTTTTTCCATGACAGTGGTTCAGCTAAGTCAAAAAAAAAAGCAGTAAATTACCTCTTTGATAAGTTTCAAGCAGCTAACATTAGTATTAACCTTATAATCATCAATTTTAGTACATTTATTTGAAACTGGCGACAATCCACCAGTTACACCATTAACTTTCTCAGGTGTCTTGATATTTAAGTAAGGTCTGTAGCCAACGTAGGCACATGAAGCAAACCACGGGCAGCCTTCTTCATTTTCTTCAGAAATGCAAGGAATTGCGTCAAACATAATACTTTGACCAATTGTCAATTCTTCCGACAGAATTTTGCCGGAAAATTTTTGGCCATTGGGGTAGAACTTGGTAGCCACGAACAAAATTCTATGAACTCTTTCTGAGTTATCAGTCAACTCAATGACACCTCGGCGACCATTAAGATCAGCAACTCGTCCTGTTATAAACATCAAGCCGCTTTTAATCACAACACTGGACCATGGGTTGTGATCAATTGTCCAGCATATGGTTGCATACCAAGTGCAGTCTGAGTACTCTGCTGAGGACCAATTGTACCCGGAAAATTTAACCTTTTTGTATGAAAAAATTAAGTATATTGATATATATTGAACAGAAAAAATTAATAATAATTTTTTTGATTACGTTAATAGTTAAATTAATAGACTTTTTATGATTTTTTTTAAGAAATTTTTTCACATGATACTAAATTAATGAAAATTAAATTAGCAGACATTTAAAAATTTATATTGTTGAAAAATAAATTTAAAAAAATTAAAACAAAAATTTTCACATGTAGAAAATGTAAAAAATTATACATGGAATTTTTTAAAAATAGTTTTTTAGTTCTAATTTTTAATTAATAAAAAAATCAAAAATTGTTGTCGGCTAACTTAATTTTCATCTAAAACTAGCCAACGTTCAACAATTTGTGTATTTTTTTTTAATTGAATTGCCAGTAAAAAAATAATTAAAAAAAAAATTGCACGCATAATTTTTCAAATCTTCTACATGTGAAATTTTTTAGTAGTAATTTTTTCAATAAAAAAAAATTATAAAAAGTTTTTAGATGTCGGCTAATTTATTTTTTTTTTTCTCATGAAGAAATTCTGAAAAATTATAGACGTCATAATTTTTTAATATTAATTAATTTGTGTCGATAAATCTAATGGTTAAATTTTTTGCTGATCAGTGTCATCAATCATTAATAATTAAAATATTTAAATTGTATAATTACCAGAGTACCAGGCGCAATATAAGTATCAAAGCATTCATGAGATTCAATTATTTTTCCTTTGTAATAAAAATGATTTTTCTTCAACAGTGCATTGTCCGTTATACCCTTGTTATCAAAATTGATCACTGCTGTACCAGAATTAATTATGTCACTGATCATTCCAGTATTCTCATAAATATGTCTCCGCGCTGTCATTTTTAAAATTTTATTTTAATTTAATCAGTTTTTAAACGTACAGAACCGTCGCGTCAACGACCAACAAATGAAAAATGAAGAAACGACGCAATACCAATAGTAGTTACTTGATACTTTGTTTAGAGTCTGAAATTCTTCTTGGAAATACAAGAGTAGGAATTTGATGGTTAAACAAATACTAAAGTATTTTAAATGTGAAAATTCTTCTTTATCTACATCGCTTGATAAATGAATTTTAATGTTTTGACAGCCTTTCCGAGAGATGGTGGTAGTTTTATAATTTATTTACATGCAATACCCCTGATAGCCAAGTCAGTCGCAACTTTCCGTCGATTTACTGCCGCAACTTGTCACCAACTTGGCGGCAAGTCGTGGAAATGCTTTGAGTAAAATAACCTGCACTGGCGGGATTTTAGCCAAGTCGTTTCAAAGTTCACTTAAAGTCACTCACTGCAGAATCCTGTATTGAATCTGTAGTGAAATTGGTTAGGAAATTCAAATAAACCTACGCCGACATCTGAACTAAAGCTGTTGACAAATTTTTATTTGCAGGTTAGCTAAAAGTTGTAATGAGATTTGCGTAAAAAATAATGTCAAGTTAGACTGTAACATTTTTTAACAAATTTTTTAGCTGAAGTTGTATAAATTTTAAACTTCAATTTTCATTTAAAATACTAACAAATATGAAGACATATTTAGCAATCAAGTTTTTAACTCAGAAAGTTCAATCTACAACACAACAAATTTTGAGGCAATTATTTCGATATGATTTTTTAAGAAAGATAATGCATAAAATTAAGAACCTACGATTTTCTTAGTCATTTGATGAAGTATTAATTACTTATAACTCATAAATAAGTAACTCAATGAAATTAAATAAAAATTTTTATATTTTAATTGAAAAGGATAAATTTGAAAAAGATAATTTTTTAACCTGATGTTTTTCCTATCGTTAAAAACATTTATTCGAAGAAGTTTTTCACCTACGGCAAATATAGCACCAAAGTTATATTTATACGCAAAATAAATATGAAAAATAAATTTACTGTTAATTTTTTATTTGATTTTTGTACAAATATATAAAATTGATTACATTGGTCTCAGAATTAATATATATTTCTTATAATTTATTAATAATTATAAAAATAGTAAAAATAACAATGATAATAGTGATCGTAATAACAATTATAATTGTAGTTGTAATTTATTAACAATTGGCCATAAGATTGAATTTCTCTGATGGCTATAAGGCTTATACCGACAAACTATCATCAATTTTCGGTAATTTACCGATCGTAGAATGCAAATGGTAAAATTTTTGTACTCTGCCGCATTAACAGACATTGTCTCAAAGTTCAGTGCAGGTTCACTCAAACTCCTGCACTACAAGATGTTTAATGAAACTGTCGTTAGATTCGAGTCGTAGATTTTTCACAACTTGGAGTCCAGTCTAAAGCCAACTTGTATTCTGCATGGCTATCAGGGTAAATACCAAAGTATTTTAACTGTGAAAATTCTTCTTTATCTACATCGCTTGATAAATGAATTTTAATGTTTTGACAGCCTTTCCGAGAGATGGTGGTACCCTGATAGCCACCTTACCTATAACTTACTGTCAATCTACGTCCGCAATTTGAAGCAAACTTGACGGAAAGAATTGGCAAAGCGAGCGATTACCTATTAGTTACCTATAACTTACTCTGCAAATAGCCGTCAAAACTTGCTGTACAAGTATTTCCGTCAAATTTTAGTAAAGTTGAAAGGAAATTTAACTACAAGTTTGATATTGTTAACTTGTATTCAAGTTGCGGCCGTAGATTTCCGTCAATTTGCTTACAACTGTTGTTGAGTGAAGAATTACCGCCAACTTGATGTATAAATTAACCCTAACTGCTGGAAGTCAACACTTACTGAGAAAGCGCTGGCTATAGGGGTAGTTTTATAATTTATTTACATGCAATACCCCTGATAGTCAAGTCGGTCGCAACTTTCCGTCGATTTACTGCCGCAACTTGTCACCAACTTGGCGGCAAGTCGTGGAAATGAACTCGGTTGTTCACCAAGTTGTCACCAAGTTGTCGGCAAAAATTGCTTTCGAAACTCTTTCGCACCAAGTTGACGACAAGTTTCTCAAGAAATTTGGCGACATATTGCGGCAGTATATTGGTCTTGTTTTTCTCAGAAACTTGTAGCCAACTTGACACCAACAGTTACAAATTCGGAAGTTGACCGCAAGTTGTCGCTAAGTTGGTGGCAACTATCTGACACCAACTTGGTTGGTCTGAAACTCTGTGGCTATCAGGGACAAGTGATAAAATAGTGTTAATTTCTTTAGTGATGACAAATATAGCAGGTATCGTTCAATTTTATTATTCAATAAAAAAATTTTAAAAATTATACTTTTTTATATTCAATAAAAAAATTGTACTTAATATTAATTTTCTATCAAATTCGTGATACTGAAGTTAGCTGACAACTGTCATTTTTTTTTATTTTTATAAAAAATCAATTACAATAAAAAAATGCTTCTAAAAATTTTCACAAATAATTTTTTTTTAATTTATGACATTTAATTTAGCTATCACTTGACAATTTTTTGATTTTCTTTCACAAAAAATTTGTTCTAAAAAATTATTTTTAAAAAAATGACCCTGAAGTTAGCCGACACCCGCCATTTTAAAAATAAAAAAAACCTGTAATTTGGAAAAAAAAAATTTTTTTTTTTAATTGAAAAAATACTTGTCTAGATTTTTGAATTTTCTAAACGAGTATTTTTTTCAAAAGATCAAATAATAAATATTCGAGCTATAATTGGAAATTAAATTTTATGATTAAGTATTTTTCATTTATAAATTTTTACAAATTTAATTACTTTTTGATTTTTATTTATAATTTTCCAAAATCTAGAGTATTTTTTTTATTTTTCACTTTTCCAATTTTTCAGCCTGAAATTCACCGAAAACCGCTATTTTTTTAAAAAATATCATGTAATTTTTAAAAAAACAAAAATTTTCAAATTAAAAAAAAATACTCGTGTAGATTTTTCAGTTTTCTAAACGAGTATTTTTTTTTCTCTCATATTCATAATTTTTTTTCATTTGAAAAAAAAAAAATTTTCGAAAAAAAAAACAATTTTCGAAAAAAAAAAACAATTTTCAAAAAAAATTGAACTTTTTTTTTTTTTAATTTCTTAAATAATCAATCTTTTTGACGGAAAAAATAAATATTTTTGAGAAAAAAAAATTTTTTATTCAGAAAAAGAATGAAAATCGAAAAATTGCTTATAATGGTGATTTTTGCGAAAACAAAGAATTTGAAGCTTCGGGGCACTATGAAAAAAAAATCGCAGCGCTTTGAATTTTTCAGAGATTTTAGGGGACACTTTAAGGTTGAAAAATTACCGACGATATCCTTCGTTTATCCATTTTATCCAAAGTTATACCAAGTTATCCAAATATCCTTAATTATGCGAATTTTTGTCTTTTTTTCAGTCAAAGTTTTCAATTAAAAAAAAATTTTTTCGTCAAAAGCCGTTTATAGTATCTCATAAAGAATATTGTGCTCTCTTAAGGTAGTTAGGCCCAAAAAGCAAAAATTCAAGAAATCTCCCTAACTCCATGTAGAAGTATTTAAATACATAATACACACGCTGTTAAAATTTATAGACGATTTACCACGTCTAACCGAAGATAATTGCAATTGAAAATGACATTTTTACACAGGCGGTATGGGAAAAGAGAGAGAAAACCGCGAAGTTTTATTATTTTTGTATTGAAAAAATTTTAAGAATTTCACGAAAAACTAATATTACTTAGATTAATACATGTATAATTACCCTACAAAATTCTGGAATTCTCTACAACATAGTTATTAAGAAATCATTGATAAACTAATAAAGTAAACAAATAAAGTCATGCGTGGAAGTAAGTGAGCGATAGCCCGTAAGAGAGGCGACACTAGCGAATGAAAGAGACAGCAGTAGCATAAGCTATAGGTTGGCAAAGAACTACCTTAATAAACTGATAAAAAAAATTATCTAGAATTGTTTGAATAGTTTCAAATTTTACAGCTGGCGTTTGTTAAGTTTAGTTTTTATATTATGACGAGAGTAGTGTGTTGTAAAAAAAAGTGATGCTAAATTATTATTAAAATAAACAATTATTTAACTATTATATAAAAATCTTATAGTTTATATATTGAAAGTTCGATAAAATAAATTAATAAATATAAATATAGTGTAATGTAAATATTTACAATTGGAAATAATAACACAAACATTATCTACGTAATTAATAATAATTATATGACGAAGTTTTAAATGAAAATGTACGTAAACTTTATTGAAAACGTTTAAAGTTATTGAAATATTTATTATAATATTATAAATTAAATAAAATTATGAATTAAATTAAAATTCAATTATAAATATTGACTAAGAAGAAGTAACTTTTATTATTTATTCCTGAAAAACGATTTAAAATTAAAAAATGGGAATACAGCAAACAAAATTAATTCCATACAATTGCCAATTGACATACGACGAAGCCCGTGAAAAAATAATCAATGGATCTCTAAGCGCAAATACAATACCGGTAGAAAAATATTTGAAAGGCGTTGACACTTATCTACAGTACGCTATTAAAAAAAATGACGAAAAATTTGTGGACTATCTTCTGAGAAATTCTGTTGACATAAACTTCAATTCAAAAAATTGTCACCCCGCAATTTATTTAGCTGTAGAGAAAAACGACAAAAAATTGGTGAAAAAATTGCTTGACGCCAATGCTGATATTAATTTGCAATCACAATATGAAGGACCGTTTCCAGTCTGTGAACAATTTACACCGCTACAATTAGCAGTTAAATTGAATCACTATGAAATTATTGAGTTGCTAATTAGTTACGGGGCTGATATTAATGCTTGTTGTTCAATTATAGAAGAGTATCAATACATGGGACATCCATCTTTTGTCATTTACAGAAATGCTATTCTTCCCAATACAATGCATCACTTTACGCCATTGCATATTGCCGTAAACAATGAGGATGAAGAAATAGTAGATCTTCTGATAGAAAACAAAGCTGATGTAAATAATAGTCCAAAGTATAACTTTGTCTCTTGTCTTCATGCAACATCTAAAACACCGCTTGGAATTGCAATAAAGAAGAAAAATTTAACTCTGGTTAAAAAATTAATCACAGCGGGCGCTGATGTTAATATATCTTCATGGAATGATTATTGGACGCCATTACATCTCGCTGCTGAATTGGATGCAAGTGAAATAGCATTACTTTTGATAAATAATGGTGCTAATGTTAACGCTGTTTCTAATATTTCATTGGGATATTGCACGACTACGCCATTGCGTATAGCCATAAAAAATAACCATTTAGAAATGGTTAAACTTTTAGTTAAAAATGGTGCTCTTGTTAATTTTCAAGTCAATGATTTTCTACCTCCGATATTGTGTAGCATCTTCACTTTTGTCAGATCTAGAGAAATGATTGACTATCTTCTAGAGTCGGGTGCTGATATGAATTTTGACTGGCGATCAGAGAAATCAACATTTCTTCATTACGTTGCTTCAATGAATGATGGTGATTTAATGCCATTTCTGTTAACACACAAATACGTGATTGATATCAATACTGTAACATCAAAAAAAGAATCTGTGCTTCATAAAGCTGTCCAATGTATTTACGAATCTAATTCAATCCATTTACTGAATGCCGGTATTGATATCAATTTAGTAGACATTAATGGCAATACAGCTCATGATATTGCTTATGAAAGTGATCAGTATTCTTATAAATCTATTATTGAAAGACATGTTGTGAAATTAACTGCTGCGGGTATTTATGTCAGTGATAAAAATTTACAAACTGTTGAAGGTGCTAAGTATGATAACTTGCGTGAAGAGTGTCTTGATATTGTCGCATTGATGAAGAAAACTAAAATTGTGGGGTCTGATGTTACTTATTACCAATTATTATATTCTCATAGAAATAAATTAGCTAGAATTTTGAAGTATCTAGATGTTGATCACCATGAATTCTTCTTTTATGCGAATTATTTTTCAAAGTTTACGCGGTACAGTGAAATCCTGTGGTATCGTAAAATAATGATCAAGCAACGAATACTCTTATTGAAAGAAGCTGAGAAATTTTTAGATGAAGTCATGAGTGACGTTGGTCTTCCTGATACTCTTTTGAGAAATATTACAGATTATTTAAGTAATAGGGAATTATACATATTAGGTAGAAGATGATATACTTTTTTCAACATTAAGGTAGTTAGGCCCAAAAAGCAAAAATACAAGAAATCTCCCTAACTCCGTATAGAAGTATTTAAATACATAATACACACGCTGTAAAAATTTAGAGACGATTTACCACGTCTAATCGAAGATAATTGCAATTGAAAATGACATTTTTACACAGACGGTATGGGAAAAGAGAGAGAAAACCGCAAAATTTTATTATTTTTGTATTGAAAAAATTTTAAGAATTTCACGAAAAACTAATATTACTTAGATTAATACACTGTAAAAAATTTTTTGGACTCGGTGTGGTGTAAATGATTCGGTGTTAAAATTTTTAACACGAACGGTGTGAAAATCACACTAAGTGTAGTGTTGAATTTTAGGGGTTGAACCCTAAATTTTACACCACCAATGTATTTCCTGAAAATTTCTCTTTAATTAATTTGATTGTTTAGTTTCAGACTTGTACGATATTAGATTATAAATATAAACATGCAGAAAAGAATATTTAAAAGTATGTTTTTTTTTATATTATGCTATTTTACGGAGTAAAATCATTCCAATGTAAATCTTAATATCATTGGAAAGTCTGCAACAAGAATGTTAATCTTAATAATCTTAATAATATTCAAGTTGTTAGAAATTTATCTAATTATACGGTGGATTCTATATTAGAGTCTATTGATAAAAATGCAAATGTTTATAGTGTTAAATATATTTTTATATATATTTTTAAAGATATAAGCTCATCCCGATCTTACACTCATTAAGACCTTTCATTTGAGTACCCACATGCATTTTGATATATTTTTCATATATACATATATATAATATGTATCAATATATGAAAAAATGATGTGGGTACTTAAATGAAGATTCTTGATGAGTGTAACATCGGGATGAGCTTATATCTTTAAAAACGCCAATAGTTAAAAAAGTACAGTGCAATTTAACAAAAGTCATTATTTAAGAAAGCAAAATTTTATTTATTTATAGTTCACAAGTCACGGCAGTCACATAGAGACTGCAAGGTTGCTAGTAATAATTATTAAATTTTTAAAGTTATAAATAATAACATGGAATAGTGTAAAACAGTAAATTACACCGTGTTAAATTTATACGAGTCAAAATTTCACACGGAAGAAATTTTACACCGACATTTAACACTTACACGGCGGTGTAAAAGTCCCTGGGTCCAACTTTACACCAAAATTTTTTACAGTGTAGGTTGGGAAAAAACTACCTTAATCAAAATGATATTGTTATATACCTTGCCGTGATATTGTAAGAGATTGTTTGAGTAATATAATAGATTCAAATTGATAAAGTCTTTCTTATCTGCTTTATACTTGTAATTTTTCATAGGTTTACTATTGATTCATGTTATAAATTAAATCCGGACTGAAAATAAATAAGTTTTATATTATAAGTTTATGATAAGAGAATTTAACTAAATATTTAAACATATATGGAGAAGAAATGTGAATATTAATTTTTACTTCCAATTTGAATTATTTAAAAAAATTTACACTCATATTTTTATCTTATGACTTTAAAGTTAGTGACAATTTTTGATTTTTTTTAACAAACAAATTCATTCCAAAAAAATTATTTTTAAAAAATTGCATTTTTAATTTTTTAAAATTTCTACATGTCAATTTTTTTTTCTTTGAGGAAATGATTATTTTTTTTTTTGCTATAATTTGTTTATTAAAAAAAATTATTAAATACCTGCTAAATTAACTTTCATTTTTATCTTGAAAAATATTTTATTAAATATAAATATTTTATTGAAGATTGAAATCCTAGTTTTTACTTTGTGTAATGTTTATAATAAAGAGAGTAAGTTTGTATTTTTATCGAACAAAATTAAATATTAATAAAAAAAATATTAAATGAAAAATCTTTTTGAAGTTCAATATTTTTTTATTTTTAAATCAGTATGTAATTTTGTAACTTAAAAAAAAATCAAATTCATCAGATGATTTTTTTTCTCACTATTATTGCAGAACAATTGGAGAAAAATTGGCTGTAGGAGAAAAAATTCTCGGAAAAATTTGTCCCCCACCACTATGTTTTGCTCCGAGATCGCTCGGTTTGATGCGTATGTGTGCATCGTGTTCGTGTTTGCACCCGCACTCCTTTTTAACAAGCTTTTATTAGCTTCACGTTAATAAGTTACTTGACGTTTGTCATTTCTTTACGTATAATAGTGCTGTTATTTGTGTATATGTAGTTCATATAAGAGTAACTTATAAAAGGACTGCGGGAACAAACTCATCAGCGATAACCGAAAAACGTTGTCAGTAAAACTGTAGTGGGGGAACCATTCCGAGAAGAGTGAAAAGAAATTGAGGGGAAGTAACTTATAATCGAGTAACTTATAACCAGGTTGTACTGTATATGATTTTCGGAAATTAAAAAAAAATTTTGTTGTAAATTTAAAAATTAAAAGAAACAATTTTGGAACGTATTTAGTGTGCGTGGTTACAAAATATTTCACTTTTTATGAAATTCGTAAAATCTATCTACTAGGACTTTTAAAAAAAATTAAAGTACACAATCATGCACACCAAGTACGTTCCAAAATTGGTTTCTTTTAATTTTTAAATTTACAAAAAAATTTTTTTTAATTTCCGAAAATCATATACAACCATATCGGTATCTTGGATTTTTTAATTTTTTATTTTATATCTTTTTGTAAAGAAATAAAATTTTTTTTTCTTAATAGTCTTATGAACGTGGACTTGGCGCGATTTTTTTACAGTGAAACTGTTTTTGCTCGGATTTTATTATTTTTTGTAATCTTAATATAAAGTTGAGATGAAATGTATGTGGCATCAAACTATTCGTAACGTGATTGGTCGAATATATCATAAGCATGAAAATATAGACAAATGCTATACTCAGGCGCGCGCTTGCGTGCGCAAAATTCAATTCTAGTTATAATAAAAATTGACAATTTTAATTTAATACATTTCCGGTGGCAAACTATCCCCTTTAAGCTATAGTTCATGTAAAAGTTATTCTTGCGCCGCCTGGCGTGTGTAATTGCAAGCTGTCAAATATCTTTTTTTCACTGTAGTTTCCCATCTATTATAAGATTAGCATGCATCCTTATATTATTTAGTCTCTGGCCGTCCGCTTTTTACATAAGAAAAAAGTTAAAATCTAAAAATCTGGGTCGCTATAGTTTGTGCTGATTATTTTTAATAATTTTAAATAGAAATTATAAAGATAATTGATAATAATCAAGTAATACGCGTAATAAAAAGCATGAACTACTATTATAAAATATCATATGAAAAAAAAATCAAAATAAATTTGAAAAAAAATTTGTAACCTCAAAAAACCGTTCTGCTTACGGTATATACACACTCGGTAGTCTGGCTTGAGAACGGAACTTGGCGCCAGACTCTATCGAGTCTGTTGATAATAATTCGATGCCAGCGCTGTCACTTTGGCACTAAACAGTAACTCCATCTGCAGACGCACTCATGAATCTCGTCGCAAATGAAAATAATAACAAGAGATACCAGATATTTTTTACGTAATAAAAATCTCATCCCCTCTGATTGATGACGAAGACAAATACGTCATCGTTGGTATAATAAATAAAAAGAATAATCATAAAATAAAATAATCGTCTTCCTTATTACTGACTACAATTGTGTGTACACTAAAAGACTAACATATATTTGTCCATTTAAAACTTAAATACATTCACTCAAGTGTTTTCAGTGACAATTGCCAAGTTTTGTTTGACAATGTGGAGATAAAAAATGAGGATAGTTATTTAGTATATAAAAAATAATTATTCTGTTGCTAATTAATAATAATTGTGTTAATTTACAAAGTGTGATCACTAGCCAATTTTCAAGATGACTTTTAAGGAAGATTTACGTTTGTTACTTAAACCTTATTATTTAGTTAATATTCTCTTGAGTTTATCGTATATTATTGCCAAACAAGTACCTTTTATTTGTTCATATCTTTTTTCTGAAGATGAACGTGAATTAGATGGGGTAAGATTTTTTTTAAAACAAATTATTAATTACTTAGATATCGTATTAATTTTTTTATTTTTTGTTACAGAAAGAAACACATATTTTGTTTTTCTTATTGTTTGTAATAATGATAAGAACACGAAAAAGTGGAAGTGTTACAATGATACATTATTTATCAACTAGTTTTGTTTATACGAAAATTACAAATCTTATTTTATGGTTTTATGCTGATATAAGAATGGGTATTTTGTTTGCTGTCATTTTTATATGTAAGTATTTTATTTTTTAATTCATTTATTCATTTTTTAATACTTTGACTAAGGAGTTTAAGCTCTCAGCCAATGATATTAAAATTAAAACATGTGATAATTTTAAGAATTTTTTTAACTAATAAATTATAGTCAGAAAAACTTTTTTTCAAAAATTCTATCTTTAAAAACTTTCAAAAAGTATGAATGTAATTTTTTAAAAATAAAATTTTCTTGACTTTGTTTATTTATCAAGAATAATCAAAAAATGTCAAGTGTATGCTAATTTCAGTGTCATTTTCAAGTATTAAAATTAGGCAAATAAAAAAATAGCAACCTTGCAGTCACTATGTGACTGCCGTGACTTATGAACTACAAATAAATAAAATTTTGCTTTATTAAATAATTACTTTTGTTAAATTTCACTGTACTTTCTTAACTATTGATGTTTTTAAAGATATAAGCTCATCCCGATGTTACACTCATCAAGAGCTTTCATTTGAGTACCCACATGCATTTTTGATATATTTTTCATACATACATATATGTAATATATATAAATATATAAAATATATGAAAAATTGATGTCGGTACTCAAATGAAAGGTCTCGATGAGTGTAATGTCGAGATGAGCTTATATCTGTAAAAAGATCATTAGTTGACAAGATACAATGTCATTTCGTAATTATTGACGTTTTTGAAAATATAAGCTCATCCCGATTTTACACTTATCAAGAGCTTTTATTTGAGTACCCACATGCATTGTTAGTATATTTTTCATATATACATATATATATATATATCTATAATATATATCAATATATAAAATATATGAAAAATTGATGTGGGTACTCAAATGAAAGGTCTCGATGAGTGTAATGTCGAGATGAGCTCGCATCTTTAAAAAGATCATTAGTTGACAAGATACAATGTCATTTCCTAATTATTGACGTTTTTGAAAATATAAGCTCATCCCGATGTTACACTTATCAAGAGCTATCATTTGAGTACCCACATGTATTTTTGATATATTTTTCATATATACATATATATAATATATATAAATATATGAAAAATTGATGTGGGTACTCAAATGAAAGGTCTCGATGAGTGTAACATCGGGATGAGCTTATATCTTGAAAAATGTCAATAGTTCACAAGATACAAGGTCATTTTCTTGATTATGTATCTAGAGATAAAGCATTTTTGAATGCAGCCTAAATGCTTATCATGATAAATTGACTATCGATGAGAATAATATGAAATTTTAAAAAGGCACAAATTGAAGTCAAGACCTTTGCAATGACCCTAAATTTTACTAAAAAAAAAAAAACCGATTTTATCATATGACATCCTGGAGACAAAATTTTTTTTATTCTCTTAATATTATAGGTTGTTTTAATAAATAAAATTATTATCTCGGATGAAAAAATTACTTAAATTTCTGTAAAAAATGTTTTTTTTTTTTTTGGTAAAATGAAATAAAATATTAAACTATGAATTTATTAGTTCATCGATTAACTTTACTGATTATTAATTTAAAAATATTTTTCCAGTTTGTGCTTTAATTCTTCCTGAACCGACGTATCAAGGTCCTCAAAATATAACATTTATCAGAGGTGCTAATGGTCTAGAAGAAGAATTAAATAGAGATACACGCATAGTCTGGGTTGTTGCATTTTATACAGCTTGGAATCCAGCTTGTAATACTTTTGCTCCAATATATTCTCAATTATCAGCAGAGTAAGTTATTTTCTCTTAAATTTAATTTCTAAAAAATTTCTATTCATGATAAAAAATTATAAACAATATTTTTTTTTGTAGATATGCTTTGGAGAATTTAAGATTTGGTAAAATCGATATTGGGAGGTTTCCTGATGCTGGATTGAAATATCATGTAAGCGATGCAAGTACGAGTAAACAATTACCGACAATTATTCTATTCAAAAATGGAAAAGAAGTTGACCGTCGGCCGTATGCTGATAAGAATGGAAAACTTGTTAAATTTCTTTTTTCATTAGTAAGCTTATTTTGTCTCTTTTTTATTTAATTAAAATATAAATGTCTAAAGATAATTTAATTCATTTTTTTTTTAACAGGACAACATGAAAGCTGCCTTCGACTTAAATAATATTTATAAATTCTGCAAAACTAATCCGCTGAAGAAAAAAGAAAAAAAATCAATCAAAGCTGAATAATCAGCGGGTTTTTATTTTTAATTCATAAAATATCGCATACCAAATAATACATTTAATTTATGGAACGCCATAATTATATTTAATTAATTATTTAAAGTCAATAATCAGTGGTAAGCAATTACTAAACCACCGCTTGTGTTCGTTATAAACTATGCCACTTTTCAATGTATCTTTTTTTTTATTCATTTATTGAATAATTTTTTTTAGACTTGAAACTTACCTGTTTCATTCATTATTTACATTCGCTTTTAAAATTACATGTTTATAAATTCATGTTTTTTATTATAAAAATAGTAAAATAAATTTAAAAATCTAAAGAAATAGAATGTACAAATAAGCTAATAAAATTTTCTCTTACTCATTTTGTTAAAATGAAATTCAATTAAATTTTATTTAAACAAAAAATTTAAGTGAAATGTTAAATAATCTGTTTTTGATTAAAAAAAAAAATATGCACGGATATGGTTTTATACGTTTCATTTAAATGAGCTACAAAAACAAAAAATTAATAGATTCATAAGTTTACTTATTTAATTTATTGTATTATTATTATGATAGTTTATTACCAATATCAATAAAATTTTATTTGTGTGACGTACTATTATTATTAATAAACTTGACTTGAATTTTTTTAGACTTTGATTATATTGCGGTTGGTACTCTGGTAATTTTATAATTTAAATATCTTAATTGTAAATAATTGATGATACTGAAACAGCAAAAATTTGACCGTTTTCAGATTTTTTTGCACAAGTTAATTAATACTAAAAATTATAAAACTAGATATTTAAATCTTAGGAAATTTTTCATGTTGATAACACTAATAGTGGTACTACAATTATAAATAAAATGAATTTAACGAGGGCATGAATTGAATTGATTAAAAAATTCGGGTTCTTGCTGATACTTATAAACCACTTTGTTCAAATAATCCTGATGTGATTTCTGCTGTTGCGCTAGCTGTAAATTTTCTTCAGCGATTCTTTTTCTTAATTCCCTGAAAAAGGTAAAATAAAATAAACAATCACAGTTAAAAATTTTTAAATAAAACAAAAGTATTAATTTTCCATTACATTTTTTGGCGCTCTAATTGTTGATTATAAACTTCAGCAGCATAAGCATTACCGATCATTAAACGATCCCATTCATTGTTTTTTTTCTTTTGTTCATCCTTCATTTTCTGTATTAATCAAAAAAGCAAAATTTAGTAACAATAATAACTAGCAACCTTGCAGTCACTATGTGACTGCCGTGACTTGTGAACTACAAATAATTAAAATTTTGCTTAATTAAATAATGACTTTTGTTAAATTGCACTGTACTTTCTTAAATATTGACTTTTTTAAAGATATAAGCTCATCCTGATATTACACTCATCAAGAGCTTTCATTTGAGTACCCACATGCATTTTTTATATATAATATATATAAATATATAAAATATATGAAAAATTGATGTGGGTACTCAAATGAAAAGTCTCGATGAGTGTAACATCGAGATGAGCTTATTTTTTTAAAAAGATCATTAGTTGGCAAGATACAATGTCATTTCTTAATTATTGACGTTTTTGAAGATATAAGCTCATCCTGATATTACACTCATCAAGAGCTTTCATTTGAGTACCCACATGCACTTTGATATATTTTTCATATATACATATATATAATATAGATAAATATATGAAAAATCGATGTGGGTAGTCAAATGAAAGGTCTCGATGAGTGTAATCTCGGGGTGAGCTTATATCTTCAAAAGTATCATTAGTTGACAAGATAGCAAAGTTAGTTCTTAATTATTGACGTTTTTAAATATATAAGCTCATCCCGATGTCACACTCATCAAGAGCTTTCATTTGAGTACCCACATACATTTTTGATATATTTTTCATATATACA